>NC_066530.1:9933261-9948436 GCF_024679095.1 Eriocheir sinensis
AGCTACCCCTAGAAATGCCCAAAACTCATACGAAAAGCTACCCCTAGAAATGCCCAAAACTCAGACACAAAGCTACCCCTAGAAATGCCCAAAACTCATACGAAAAGCTACCCCTAGAAATGCCCAAAACTCATACAAAAAGCTACCCCTAGAAAGGCCCAAAACTCATACGAAAAGCTACCCCTAGAAATGCCCAAAACTCATACGAAAAGCTACCCCTAGAAATGCCCAAAACTCATACGAAAAGCTACCCCTAGAAATGCCCAAAACTCATACGAAAAGCTACCCCTAGAAATGCCCAAAACTCATACGAAAAGCTACCCCTAGAAATGCCCAAAACTCATACCAAAAGCTACCCCTAGAAATGCCCAAAACTCGTACGAAAAGCTACCCCTAGAAATGCCCAAAACTCGTACGAAAAGCTACCCCTAGAAATGCCCAAAACTCGTACGAAAAGCTACCCCTAGAAATGCCCAAAACTCGTACGAAAAGCTACCCCTAGAAATGCCCAAAACTCGTACGAAAAGTGACCCCTAGAAATGCCCAAAACTCATACCAAAAGCTACCCCTAGAAATGCCCAAAACTACTACGAAAAGCTACCCTTAGAAATGCCCAAAACTCGTACGAAAAGCTACCCCTAGAAATGCCCAAAACTCATACCAAAAGCTACCCCTAGAAATGCCCAACTCCTACGAAAAGCTACCCTTAGAAATGCCCAAAACTCGTGCGAAAAGCTACCCCAATAAATGCCCAAAACTCATACGAAAAGCGTGTCAAATATGCGTGCTGGGGCGCCTAATGGGTTTGACAATATGGCACACTCCTACAACACCGTCTAGTCACCGCCGCGCCTTGCTCAACACCTCGTTATACAGTGACTGGCAGGCTGGCAGGCAGGCGGGTCACCGGCTGCTTGGAGGGCCACCTGACGCTCCGACGAGGCTCCGTGTGTCATGTGCCAACCACGGCCAACACCACGACCCCCTCCACCACCATCACCGCCAACAACAACTACGCCAACACCACCATCGTATTGGCACTCACCGCATGACTGCCGAGCCTCTTCCACTCATCCACCACTCTATTAATAAACCAATCCATGCCTTCGTCTTTGTTGAATCTGAATATGTCCAACTCAAACCCATTGCTACGTGTCCTGCCCGGCTCTTACCACCAGAACCTAATAAACACCACCCTTATTAAAACCATTCAGCTATTAGTTTAAACCCATTGCTACGTGTCCTACCCGGCTCTCTTACCACCAAAACCTTATTGACACCACCCTTATTAAAACCACTCACCCATCTATTAGTTTAAACCCATTGCTACGTGTCCTACCCGGCTCTCTTACCACCAAAACCTTATTGACACCACCCTTATTAAAACCATTCACCCATCTATTAGTTTAAACCCATTGCTACGTGTCCTACCTGGCTCTCTTACCACCACAACCTTACTGACAAACGTATACCCATTGCTACGTGTCCTGCCAGGCTCTTTTACAACCACAACCTTACTGACGCCACCCTTACTAAAGCCCTTCATCCATTTGTACACGTGAGAGATGGGGTGAGGTGCTCCTTCATCCCCTGCAAGCCCGCTCTTCACCCAACACTGCCGCGGCAAGGAGACGGAAGTGGAGGAGGAGGAGGAGGAGGAGGAGGAGGTGTGGAGACGGATGCACCTGCTCTCCCTCTTCCTCCTCTTCTTTCTCCTCCTCCTCCTCCTCCTCTGGAAATGACCTACTTACCAAACCTTTTCCCAACACTCCTCCTCCTCCTCCTCCTCCACCCATCCACGCGCGTACAGCACACACACACACACACACACACACACACACACACACACACACACACACACACACACACGAGGAGCGTAAACAGACCGTGGAAACACCTCAGAAGGATGGGAGGAGGAGGAAGAGGAGGAGGAGGAGGAGGGAGGGAAGGGGGGAGGGAAGGTTGGGAAGAACGAATTACAACGCCACCCACGCAAATCTTCCTCCTCCTCCTCCTCCTCCTCCTCTTGTTCTTCTTGTTCTTATTCTTCTTGTTTTTGCTTTCTTTCTTGTTCTCCTCTTCTCATTCTTTCCTCCTTCTCCTCCTACTACTACTACTACTACTCCTTCATCTTTCATCATCACCTTCTTCTATTTTTTTTTCTTCTTCTTCTTCATCATCTTCTACTTCCTCCTCCTCCTCCTCCATCTTTTCTACTTGTCCTCCGTAACCAACTTCCTCGAGTACTAATAGATGTTGGGAGCCGAAAGCGTCTAAGGGTACGAGCCATCTGCACCTCCCTCTTAACATGTCCGTGCTAGAATGGGTGCAGCGAGGGGCGATATACATGATCCGGGTTGGTATGCTCAGACGTTTCCGCCTCCTTGCGTCAAACATTTCCTAAGGCCGCAAAAAGAGATCAGTCGGGTTCTCGTTTTTTTTTTTTTTTTTTTTTTTTTTAGCACGTTCATGGTGTAGAAGCCTTGTTAAACTATCACTAGGCTCATAACACTACCCATGGAGATACTAACACAGCCTCTACCAAAGTTTTGTCAAACTATCACTAGGCTCATAGAACTACCCATGGAAATACTAACACTGCCTCTACCAAAGCTTTGTCAAACTATCACCAGGCTCATAAAACTACCCATGGAGATACTAACACGACCTCTACCAAAGCCTTGTCAAACTATCACTAGGCTCATAACACTACCCATGGAAATACTAACACAGCCTCTACCAAAGCCTTGTCAAACTATCACTAGGCTCATAAAACTACCCATGGATATACTAACACAACAACCTCTGCCAAAGCCTTATCAAATGTGTGTGTGTGTGTGTGTGTGTGTGTGTGTGTGTGTGTGTGTGTGTGTGTGTGTGTGTGTGTGTGTGTGTGTGTGTGTGTGTGTGTGTGTTTTGTGGTCATGTAGAAAGCTTGAGAGGAAAGAAGGAAAGAACTGACAGGGTGTGTGTGTGTGTGTGTGTGTGTGTGTGTGTGTGTGTGTGTGTGTGTGTGTGTGTGTGTGTGTGTGTGTACGCGTGCGCTAATAACAACCTACACACACAACTTCCCAAGGCGGCACAGGTTAAAAAGCCTGTCTCACACACACACACACACACACACACACACACACACACACACACACACACACACGGGGTTACGTAAGGCAGCACTCCGCGGCAAGGCAACACACCACCTCCGCCTCGCACGCCTTGCTGGTCCGCGTTGCGCCACTCACCCCGACACGCACCAATTTCACGTTTCTGTCACGACTTCTGGCTCGGCTTTCCACCCTGGTAACCCGCACTCACGGCGCTCACTCGCTTACGGCCGGAGTGTATCGTGACGACTGGCTTTCCGTCCTGTAGTGCAGTGACGATTTGCTTACCACAGCTGGGGTTTTGTCATGACAATGCTGGCTTTTCCGCCCTGGTAACACACACTCACACGGGGCTGCCTTACCTATGGATGGAGTTTATTATGAGTACTGGTTTTCCATCCTGTAGTGGTGACGATTTGCTTACCACAGCTGGGGTTTTGTCACGACTATGCTGGCTTTTCCATTCTGGTAACCCACACTCACACGGGGCTTGCTTACTTATGGCTGGAGTTTATTATGAGTACTGGCTTTCCATCCTGTAGTAACGCAAAGACCTTCCCGTAACTGACTTATCATCACGACTCTGCTGGCTTCATTTTCCGCCCTGGTAACCCACACTCACACGGGGCTGCCTTACTTATGGCTGAAGTGTATCGTGACTACTGGGTTTCCTTTCGTATTAGGTTGTTATTAGCGCGCGCGCGCGCGCACACACACACACACACACACACACATGATAAGGCTTTGGCAGAGGTTGCTGTGTTAGTATATCCAACCATACAGACTTCCCCGTGACATTTCATGCTTAAAAGTTTGAGAGGCGGCTTCTTTTTCCAGCCTGATAACGCAGAGGGCGGTGACTTACTTCTCCTACGCTGAACGTTAATTACTGGGATCCACCTCACTATGAAACAGACCTTTACGGATAGATATGGTTAGCGGACGAGGCGGCATATAGTTTAAGTGTCTAAGGAGGGATGCTAATGAGAGTTTCCATTCATGATGGTACAGCCTCCCCATCCCTCTCGGTGGCTCACTTATAGAAATGAAGTTAATTTTTTGAGAGGAACCTGACTATGAAACAGACCTTTACGGAGTCTGGTATAGTTAGCGTAACGGGCTGCGTATAAAAGTGTAAGAGGGATGGTTTAGGAGTTTTAATTCTTGCTGGCACACCTCCCCGTGACTTAGTTATATTGATGAACATTAATTCCCGGGATCAACCTGACTGTGAGGCAGGCCTTGGCGGAGCGTGGGATGGCATGGGTGGCGGTCAGCGGAGGAGCTGCACGGTGCTGACGTGCAGGAAGGCATGGTTCGGGAGTGCCGAAAAAGGTGGAAGGCAAGTCCGCCTGTGCATCGAGGCCCCTTCTCCTCAGCACCTGCTCAGCGCCGGATCAGTAGTCGGGAGATGAATGTGGTCCGGATTCGCTCTGCGAAAATAGAACGCCTTGACACAGATCGGCGACCTGTCCCGTTGGCGGCGGCCATTCTGATACTTATTTCTGCTCCTTATCATATTTTACTTCCAATCCAGGACCCCTGGCGGTGCCAGAGGCCCCAGACGGTGGGTGTGGGTGGCTGGTTCACACTGAGACACAGACCCGTGCTGGAAGCAGCGACAACAGCAGGTTACAAAGCAGTGTGTCAAGTGACGAGGATGAGGAATTTTGAACACTCGCCGATGCAACAAGCAGCCCTTCGCGTGGGTCACAGAGTGGCTGTTCAGGCACACGGCTGCACACACAGACGGGCAGATGTCTGCCGCACGGCCAGGACCAGAGGCATGGCTCCCGGCACCAACACAACACGAGCCACGGGCCAGCCGCGGGGCAACGGGAGACTGGGCGCCGTGCGCCACAAACCACAGCCGGTTTCTGATCCGGCAGATCGTGATCACTTCAGGCATCTGAAACGGATTCCAAATCTCAAGGGTAACTAGATCGCGGGTTTGCGGCCAGACCAGTGCTCAGCAGCGGGCCATCGCAACAAGAGGCGTGCACTCACTAAGGGTGTCCGGGGAAATGGGATTTTTTTCTTGGGCTTGCATTTTTTCTTGGTATTTTTTTCTTTGGGCTTTTGAACTTTTCCTCATTTTTTTGTTCCTTTATTTTGTACTTGAGCTGCCTCCTCTGCGCTTAAAAAAAACGATGCCATAGAATGTGCCTTTAGCGCCAACATAGCGCACCCTTCACCTCCCCGCCACACGGCTTCATCTCTGCGTCCGACAGCTACGAGAGGGAGAGAGCGAGAATGTGACAGAGATGAGCACCACCACCACGCGCACCAAGCGTCTGGTCGGTATTCTCAGACGCCTCCGCTCCTCACATCTACTATTTTCAAGGGCCTAAAAGGAGATCAATCGGGTTATAATGAGTGTTTTTTGGGGTTCATGGTGCAGAAGAAGGGTCAAACTACTGCCAGGGTCATAAAACTACCCCTGGAAATGCCCCCCAAACACCTATGAAAGTCTTGTCAAATAGGTGTGCTTGGGCGACGAAATGTTTAAGAGTATTTTTTTATGGGCCACAGATGTCCCCGATTCTACCCTTAATTGCCTTCCTCTCATTTCTCAGCCTCGCCCGCAGCTGTTTGGTGTGAGAGATGGTGACACGGGCGGCTGTGTGTGTGTGTGTGTGTGTGTGTGTGTGTGTGTGTGTGTGTGTGTGTGTGTGTGTGTATGCTTCATGTGTATGGATGTGGAATAATTACTCGTTAATGTGTGTGTGTGTGTGTGTGTGTGTGTGTGTGTGTGTGTGTGTGTGAGAGAGAGAGAGAGAGAGAGAGAGAGAGAGAGAGAGAGAGAGAGAGAGAGAGAGAGAGAGAGAGAGAGAGAGAGAGAGAGAGAGAGAGAGAGAGAGAGAGAGAGAGAGAGAGAGAGAGAGAGAGAGAGAGAGAGAGAGAGAGAGAGAGAGAGAGAGAGAGAGAGAGAGAGAGAGAGAGAGAGAGAGAGAGAGAGAGAGAGAGGGGGGGGGGGGGGAGGTGGTGGTGGTGGTGGGCGTAACATGTCACAGCCCCACATCACTACCATCACCCACGAACACACACACACACACACACACACACACACACACACACACACACACACACACACACACATACATACACGAGACCTTGACGCTTGCCTCTCAGGTCACGGCGTCACGTTCTGCGGCCTAAAACAACACACACACACACACACACACACACACACACACACACACACACACACACACACACACACACACACACACGTTACGCACTGCTGCCTCTCCTTTCCCTCCAAACAGGCGCCTCGTGCTCCAGATAACCCTCACAAAGACGGCAGTGTAATGTAATGCAGTGTAGTAATGCGCAATATACTGGTTAATTTATAGTCTACTTATCTATCAATCTATCCCTCTATCTGTCTATCTATCCATCCTCAGGCCCCGCCAAGAAAGCCTACCCCAGCCAGACATACGGTAGGTGTTGAGGTTAGGTTAGGTGAGGTGAGGTGAGGTGAGGTGAGGTGAG
Organism: Eriocheir sinensis; assembly: GCF_024679095.1. Taxonomy (NCBI): domain Eukaryota; kingdom Metazoa; phylum Arthropoda; class Malacostraca; order Decapoda; family Varunidae; genus Eriocheir; species Eriocheir sinensis. Next base: position 9,939,858 of record NC_066530.1, read on the forward strand.
GTTAGGTTAGGTTAGGTGAGGTGAGAAAGCCTACCCCAGACAGACATACGGTAGGTGTTGAGGTTAGGTGAGGTGAGGTGAGGCTAGGTTAGGTGAGGTGAGAAAGCCTACCCCAGACAGACATACGGTAGGTGTTGAGGTTAGGTTAGGTTAGGTTAGGTTAGGTGAAGTTAGGTTAGGTTAGGTGAAGTTAAGTTAGGTTAGGTTAGGGTAGATTAGGTTAGGTTAGAACTCTTCGGCCGAGGTGACAGCGGTGGAGACAGACAGTGCATTGAGGAACCTCGCGGCTTATCAACACCACTATCATCGACATCATCAGCCGCATAGACGAACACACACACATACATACACACACACACACACACACACACACACATGACAAGGAAGGAAGGGAGGAATGGGGGAATAAAGAATGGAGGGAAGGACGACGTAGATTAGGGCAGCTGTACACACACACACACACACACACACACACACACACACACACACACACACACACACACACGAACACATGACAAGGTAGGAAGGAAGGAAGGAAAGATGGAAGAGCAGGGCAGAGTACACACACACACACACACACACACACACACACACACACACACACACACACACACACACACACACACACACACACACACACACGAACACATGATAAGGAAGGAAGGAGGGAAGGACAGGGCAGAGTAGGGCAGCCATAACCCAGTCTAGGGGCCACGCAGTCTTTGGTATGCAGCACAGCCCTTCCTCCCCCCCACTGCCAGCCCCTCAACCCCCCCCCCCCCACACACACACACACATCCCGCACCCCTGCCCCCAAGACGTGCCCGCAGCAGCTAAGTGAGTGTGTCCTTGCAACCAGATGAATGGCGTGCTGGATTGGGTACAAGAGGGGGCTAAACACCTGGCCTGGGAGTAGACTGTATAAGGTTATCAGCGAGTACCGACCGTCATGCAACCAGATGAATGGCGTGCTGCAATGGGTACAAAGAGTGGAGGAGTCGTATTAACCCGGTGCTGCGAGGATCATGGTTCTTAATGGTCCCTCTAAGCGAGAAAAATGAGAAAAAATCACCCCCCACACAAACCATTTCATAATATATACCAAAGCATTTGTGATCAGATTATGTATCATCTTTTTTGGGGGGGTTATATAATGGCACAAATTTGGCCCGTCGCTGCTTCACGGTAAAGCCACAAATTTGGCCCGTCGCTGCTTCACGGTAAAGCCACAAATTTGGCCCGTCGCTGCTACCGGGTTAATAAAGCGGAGGGCCAATTTCACCGTCCAACACAGTGGCTTTGTAGTCGCCCGAACCAAACTATCTAATTTCCTACACTCCATTATATTAACGTTATCGACGCAACACCAGAGACAAAAGAGATTTCCCGTATAGCTTCCTCAAATTTGTTTACTTAAATATCACCACCAAACACTACACAAGGAATTTTCGAAGTCTTTGCTGTTGGTACGGAGGCTTACTAACGCATCATGGCGAACTGTGAAAGTGACCCTAAGAATATGACAGCAAGCGTTTCGACCGTCGCTGTACCCATGCAAGCAGTGACCGGGCCTGGATGAATGGAGCGCCCGGACCAGCCAAGCGCATCGCAACGCACTGGCCCATTCTGTGACCCTCACGCGCCGCGGGCTGGTGGAAGCGGCGGGGTGCGGGGTGCGGAGTGACTGGGATTTTTGCGTTGGGGAGGGGAGGGAGAGGAAGGGAGGGAAAGGGAGTGGAGGTGGAGAGGGAAGAAACAGCTTAGGAATGGAAGGGGAAGAGGAGGAGAGAGGGAAGGGAGGGGAGAGGAAAGGGACTGGGTGGAAAAAGGGGAGAGGGGAGACGGGGTGGTGGGGAGGAGAGGGGAGAGAGGGGAGAGGCAGCGTAGGCAAGGGGAGGGACGCAGTGGAAGACGAAGAGCGGCCAGCAGGACAAACAGAGGTCACGCCGAAGCTGCCTCGAACACTGGTCCATATTCTCAGGCGTTTTGGGGCTCACACACCCACGCTGGACAAGACTTAGCGGAGGTTGTTGAGTGTTTCCAGGGTTTGTTTTGTGAGTCTTGGGATACAGATAGGGGCTGTTGAGTGTTTCCAGGGTTGGTTTTATGAGTCTTGGGATACAGATAGGGTCTGTTGAGTGTTTCCAGGGTTGGTTTTATGAGTCTTGGGATACAGATAGGGTCTGTTGAGTGTTTCCAGGGTTGGTTTTATGAGTCTTGGGATACAGATGGAGGCTGTTGAGTGTTTCCAGGGTTGGTTTTGTGAGTCTTGGGATATAGTTTAGTTCAGTTTGACTCTACTCCCATACTCTCAAGAATTTCGGGGCTCACACACACGCGACAAGACTTAGCGGAGGGTGTTGAGTGTTTCCAGGGTTGGTTTTGTGAGTCTTGGGATACAGATAGGGGCTGTTGAGTGTTTCCAGGGTTGGTTTTATGACTCTTGGGATACAGATGGTGGCTGTTGAGTGTTTCCAGGGTTGGTTTTGTGAGTCTTGGGATACAGACAGTGGCTGTTGAGTGTTTCCAGGGTTGGTTTTGTGAGTCTTGGGATACAGATAGTGGCTGTTGAGTGTTTCCAGGGTTGGTTTTGTGAGTCTTGGGATACAGATAGGGGCTGTTGAGTGTTTCCAGGGTTGGTTTTGTGAGTCTTGGGATACAGATAGTGGCTGTTGAGTGTTTCCAGGGTTGGTTTTGTGAGTCTTGGGATACAGATAGGGGCTGTTGAGTGTTTCCAGGGTTGGTTTTGTGAACCTTGGGATACAGATAGGGGCTGTTGAGTGTTTCCAGGATTGGCTTTGTGAGTCTTGGGATACAGATAGTGGCTGTTGAGTGTTTCCAGGGTTGGTTTTGTGAACCTTGGGATACAGATAGGGGCTGTTGAGTGTTTCCAGGGTTGGCTTTGTGAGTCTTGGGATACAGATAGGGGCTGTTGAGTGTTTCCAGGGTTGGTTTTATGATGAGCCTTGGGATAGTTTAATATAGTTTGACTCTACTCCAATATTCTCAATTTTTTCGGACCCTTACACACACTTGGTAGGGATTGTTGAGGGGGTGGGCGAAGCGACGCGTCCCCCTGCGTATGACCCTAGTAACTGACTGATTCTTTTTTTTATCTCTTTCCTTTTTTCTCTTATTAATATTGTTCTTTCTTTTTTATTTTCCGTGTATCCATCATCTTCCCTGAGTGGTGGAGGAGGAGGAGGAGGAGGAGGTGGAGGAGGAGGAATAGGGGGTTAGGCAAAACGGGAAGTGGAGGTATGTGGATAACAGAGCTACAGTACTGGTGATGGTGGTGGTGGAATGGAGGAATAGGCGGTGGGCAGGAGGGGAAGTGGAGCCATGTGGAGGGAGGAATAGGGGGTTAGGCAAGACGGGAAGTGGAGGTATGTGGAGGAGAGAGAGCTACAGTGGTGATGGTGGTGGAAAGGAAGAATAGGCGGTGGGCAGGAGGGGAAGTGGAGCCATGTGGAGGGAGGAATAGGGGGTTAGGCAAGAAGGGAAGTGGAGGTATGTGGAGGAGAGAGAGCTACAGGACTGGTGGTGGTGGAATGGAGAAATAGGCGGTGGGCAGGAGGGGAAGTGGAGCCATGTGGAGGGAGGAATGATGAAGGGCAGGCAGAGGTGAGGGCGGCCTTGAAGCTTCCACCTAGGTAACCCTTGCCACCCACGCCCTGAGGTCCACCTCCACCACGACCACCACCACCAACAACAACAACAACAATAACATCAGCAACACCTCCACCACCACCACCACCACCAAAAACAACAACAATAACATCAACAACAACACCTCCACAACCACCACCGCCACCACCACCACCAACAACAACAACAACAACACCTCCACCACCACCAACTTCAGCATCACTTCACAACCACCACCACCACCAACACCAACAACAATAACAACACCTCTACAAAAGCCTTACTAAATGTGTGTGTGTGTGTGTGTGTGTGTGTGTGTGTGTGTGTGTGTGTGTGTGTGTGTGTGTGTGTGTGTGTGTGTGTGTGTGTTTTAAAGTCCTGAAATGCAAGAGAATGAGCCTTAATTTCTGTATGATAAAGAATAGCGTCTGTAGTTTAGTATGGTATAGGGAAGCCTTGTCCAACGTAGGTGTGGTGTGAGTGTGAGTGTGTGCGTAAGCCCCGCAGTGCTTGAGAATGTGGCCCTTAATTTCTGTATAGTAAAGGATAGCGTCTGTAGTCTAGTATAGTATAGGGAAGCCTTGTCCAATGTAGGTGTGTGTGTGTGTGTGAGTGTGAGTGTGTGTGTGTGTGTGTGTGTGTGTGTGTGTGTGAGTGTGAGTGTGTGTCCGTGTGTGTGAGTGTGTAAGCCTCGAAAAACAAGAGAATGAGCCTTAATATCTGTATAGTATAGGATAGCGTGTGTGTGTGTGTGTGTGTGTGTGTGTGTGTGTGTGTGTGTGTGTGTGTAAGCATCGAAACGCAAAAGAATGAGCCTTAATTTCTGTATAGTAAAGGATAGCGTCTGTAGTTTAGTATAGTATAGGGAAGCCCTGTCCAATGTAGGTGTGTGTGTGTAAGTCCCAAAACGCAAGAGAATAAGCCTTAATTTCTGTATAGTAAAGGATAGCGTCTGTAGTTTAGTATAGTATAGGGAAGCACTGTCCAATGTAGGTGTGTGTGTGTAAGTCCCAAAACGCAAGAGAATAAGCCTTAATTTCTGTATAGTAAAGGATAGCATACGTAGTCTAGTATAGGGAAGCCTTGTCCAATGTAGGTGTGTGTGTGTAAGTCCCAAAACGCAAGAGAATGAGCCTTAATTTCTGTATAGTAAAGGATAGCATACGTAGTCTAGTATAGGGAAGCCTTGTCCAATGTAGGTGTGGTGTGAGTGTGAGTGTGTGTAACCCCCGCAATGCTTGAGAATACGGGCCTGCAGACTCACACCCTCTTTCCCAAGCTCTGGCCCACTCCCTCGCTCTCTATTCCCACACTTAGCGCCGCCACACCGAGATTGCCCAACGAGTCCGGCTTTCCCAAAACAAAAAGTAGGAACATAGTGATGGCTGGAAACGCGCGAGGGAGAGAGAAACGGGGAGGGAAAACAACAGTAGCGAGAAAAACAGGTAACAAGGAGCCAGATAAGATAGATAGATTGAGAGAGTAAAGGAAAGAAGAGTAAAAGTAAAGAAATAAATGAGAGAGAGAGAGAGAGAGAGAGAGAGAGAGAGAGAGAGAGAGAGAGAGAGAGAGAGAGAGAGAGAGAGAGAGAGAGAGAGAGAGAGAGAAACACACACACACACACACACACACACACACACACACACACACACACACACGGAGATAGAAAAAGAAACAAAGGGAGGGAGGGAGAGAGAATGAGGTTCCTTACTATATCAGGAGAGTAGAGAGAGGGAGGGAGAGAGAGAGTGTAGGGGAGAGAGAGAGAGGAGCCACCTGGACAAGGCCACTGGTAAGGCTGGTCCCCTTGAAGCCACCTGGACTAATGGACTACAAACACACAGGTAAACACAGATGGCAATATAAACAGATAGATATTAATAGATAGATAATGGAACACGGATACATCATAGACAGATGGATAAATAGATATAGACAGAGATAAATAGATTAGATAGATGTAGTTATTTGACCATAGATACAATATAGAGGTAGATAGACGTGTTGATAGATAGATAGATAGATTGATAGGTAGTTGAACATGGCTACAATATATTTTTTTCGCTTCCTCCTCCTCCTCCTCCTCCTCCTCCTCCTCCTCCTCCTTCCCCTTCTCCTCCTCCTCCATCTCTACCACCCTCAAACGCCTCAACCCAAAACACACACACACACACACACACACACACACACACACACACACACTTTGCCGAGTGACTTGACGCAAAAGGAACAGGAGGGAGGGAGGGAAGGGAACAGGAGGGAAGGAATGAAGGGAGGGAGGGAGGGAAGGGAACAGGAGGGAAGGAATGAAGGGAGGGAGGGAAGGAGGAGGGAGGGAAGGAACAGGTGGTCGGAGGTGAACGGAGGCCGCGGAGAGACACATGAATGGTACGAGGAAGAGGAGGAGGAGGAGGAGGAGGAGGAACAAGACCAGGTATGCGTTGAAGAAACATGGAAACAACATGGACTAGCAGGCAGCAGAAAGCCTGTTGGCTCATTACTAGGCTGCCTGCGTTCAGTGATTTAATCAATCCGTTTGCCATAGGAAACGGATAGACAGGGAAGGATTAAAGCACTTGTGTATCTACTCTTGGGAACGTTCAGTTCACTCCCGTTGCAGCAAAGTGGCGATCAATGCGTTTCTTGAAGGAGTTGATGGTCTCTGCGCTAACCACTTCTGCAGGAAGGCTGTTCCAGTGGCGAACAACTCTATTCGAGAAATAACTCCTGCCGATGTCGGTATTGCATCGCTTTGCTTGAATTGTTTTTCCGTTGTTTCTTGTTCTCAGGTTAGTTTGTAGCGTGAAGAGTTTGGAGTGATCAACGTTGCTGAGCTTGTTCAGGTACTTAAAGACTTGTATCATGTCTCCCCGCAGTCATCTCTTTTCCAACGTGAAGAGGTTGAGTCGCTCGAGTCGCTCTTCATAGGGCTTCGTCCTCAGTGATGGTATCATCTTCGTGGCGCGGCGCTGTACTCTCTCAAGTAATTCAATGTCTTTCCTGTAATTAGGAGACCAGAATTGCACGGCGTATTCCAGGTGGGGCCTTACCAGCGAATTATACAAGGATAACATAACTCCCGGCGTCTTGTATTCGAAGTTCCTCGATATGAACCCAAGCATTGTATTGGCTTTCTTACAGGCGGACTTGCAGTGTTTTGTTTGTTTCAAGTCACTGCTGATGGTGACCCCGAGGTCTCTTTCCTCTTGCACAACATGTAGTGGTTCGCCACCCATGTGGTATGTGTGGTTGCTGTTTCTGGATCCGATATGCATTACTTTACATTTGGTAGTGCTGAAGGACATCTGCCATTTTTCTGACCACCGAGTGATCTGGTCCAGGTCTCTCTGGATAATTTCGCAGTCTGCCGTTGTGAGGGCCTTCCCACCCACCTTTGTGTCGTCGGCAGATTTTGAAAGATTGGATTTTAATCCTAGTTCTAGGTCGTTGATATATATGATGAAAAGTATGGGTCCCAGCACTGACCCCTGTGGCACTCCACTTGTGACCGGGAGCCACTCGGAGGAGGAGAAGAGATGGAACAAGACCAGGTATGCGCTGGAAAAAAAAAAAAAAAAAAAAAAGAGAGAGAGAGAGGAGGAAAAAGAACATCAAAATGAGAAGGAGGAGGAAGAAGAGTAACAAGCATCAGAAGAAGAACAAGGAGGAGGAGGAAGAAGAAGAAGAGGAAGAAAAGGAAGATCAACAGGAGGAGGAATAGGATGAACATAACAACATAAGAACACTGCAAGAGGCCGACAAGGCAGCTCCAGATTCCCCTCCACTACCACCTGTCATCCTCGCTCATGTAGCTATCCAGTCTACTCTTAAGACAAGCTATCGCCCCTGCACTAACTATGTGATTGTTGAGTCTATTCCCCGCGTGACAGGACCGAGCGCAGGCTGGACTATTATGGCCGTCAACACTCGACTCACCCAGGGCCATTCACGCCTCGCCTGCGTCCCCCAACACCATAACACAGCAGGAAGGAGCAAGGGATCACGGCTGACACACACACACACACACACACACACACACACACACACACACACACAAACACACACGAGAGAGGGCACACAGGTCGCAGGGTTGGTTCTGAGTGTTGCAACCCGACGTGTGTGGCGCGGGTGCAAGACAGGGAAAGGGCTGAGTGAGAGCACGACCCACGGCTTGCGTTATACTGTGGGACGGATGGGTGCGTGAATTCCCTTGCAAGAATACGAAAATAGGAGGAGAAAGAGGTGGAGGAGAGGAGGACGAGAAGGAGAAAGAAGAAGAAGAAGAAGAAGAAGAAGAAGAAGAAGAAGAAGAAGAAGAAGAAGAAGAAGAAGAAGAAGAGCAATAGGAGGAGGAGAAGGAGGAGGAAGAGGCGTAAGCAACAGAAGCCCCGAAGTCTTCCTCAAACTATATTTAGCATTAGTTAGACCTCATCTTGACTATGCAGTTCAGTTCTGGTCACCTTACTACAGAATGGATATCAAAATGTTAGAATCGGTGCAGAGGAGGATGACTAAGATGATTCAGGGGTTGAGAAACTTGCCATACGAGGAAAGACTCAAACAGTTAAACTTGCATTCTCTAGAAAGGCGAAGGGTGCGTGGACACATGATCGAGGTTTATAAATGGATGAAGGGCTTTAATAAGGGAGACATTCATAAGATTTTGTTGGTAACAGAACCGGGTAGGACACGAAGTAATGGGTTTAAACTGGATAAATTCAGATTCAACAGGGACATAGGCAAAAATTGGTTTACTAACAGGGTGGTGGATGAGTGGAATAGGCTTAGCAGTCATGTGGTGAGTGCCAATACAATTGTCACGTTCAAAAATAGACTAGATAAATTCATGGACAGCGATATTAGGTGGGGTTAGATACGCGGGAGCTTAGGGTCAAAGGAGCTGCCTCGTATAGGCCTACCGGCCTCTTGTA
>NC_066530.1:9953536-9981036 GCF_024679095.1 Eriocheir sinensis
AGGAGGAGGAGGAGGAGGACGAGGAAAAGGGAAGAGGAGGGAAGATGAGGGGAATGGAATTGTTGTGTTGGTATTTTCTGTGGGTATATTTCTGTAAGTATTTCTCTGGGTGGTTTTATGAGCCTAGTAATTGCTTGACAAGACTTTCGTAGTAAAGGGGAAAATGAGAGAAAAATGTATAACCGAGAAGGAAATAAAGAATAAGAAAAAAAGAGACATATACAGGAAGGAGGAGGAGGAGGAAAAGGGAAGAGGACGGAGAAGATGAAGGTAATGGAATTGTTGTGTTGGTATTTCCATGGACTGGCAGTGATCGTCGGACAAGGTTTCTGCACCATGAACGTGAAAAAGTCTCATGAGGACTCGACTACAGGCAAAGAAGAGACATATACAGGAAGGAGGAGGAGGAGGAGGAGGACGAGGAAAAGGGAAGAGGACGGAGATGCGGGTAATGGAATTGTTGTGTTGGTATTTCCATGGACTGGTAGTGATCGTCGGACAAGGCTTCTGCACCACGAACATGAAAAACTCTCATGAGGACTCGACTATAGGCTATTACACTTTTTTTTTTTTACAGCTAAGGAGACAGTTCAAGGGCGTAAAGAAAAATATTAAAAACAAAGCCCGCTACTTACTGCTCCTGAATAGAGGTCAAAGGAGTGACCAAAAAGAGAGGTTAATTTCGGGAGGAGAGGTGTCCTGATACCCTCCTCTTGAAACACTGGGCAAATTTTCCGTGGATCTTCAGTCAAACCACGATTTCCGCTGGCGTGGTTCTCATGTTTGTTGTTATTGCTGATGATGATGATGGTGAGTAATATCGTCGTCCTTCAGTGAAATCTACCGTAGCTTTGGAAGATCGCGGACACGTCAGAAAACCACGGAAATACGAGAACCACGCCAGCGGAAATCGTAGTTTGACTCAAGATCCACGAAAAATTTGCCCAGTGTAACAACCCCTTAATTCCCTTTGCGGCCTTGGGAGATAGTTGCGTCCAGCCCCACACCCTCGTCCCTCAGTCGTCAGAAAAAAACACGCCAGCGGAAATCGTGGTTTGACTCAAGATCCACGGAAAATTTGCCCAGTGTAACAGCCCCTTAATTCCACTTGGCGGCCTTGGGAGATAGTTGCGTCCAGCCCCACACCCTCGTCCCTCAGTCGTCAGAAAAAAATACGGAAATATGAGATCCACGCCAGCGGAAATCGAGGTTTGACTCAAGATCCACGGAAAATTTGCCCAGTGTAACAGCCCCTTAATTCCTCTTGCGGCCTTGGGAGATAGTTGCGTCCAGCCCCACACCCTCGTCCCTCAGTCGCTGCCTCCCCAGCCGTGTGTCCTTGGCGCCCACGACACACGTTTTGTTATTCCAAATGAATGAATATAAATGTACAGAGGCACGCACGCACGCACACACCCTTACCTAATACACACTCAACAGCGTCATCAGAGGAGGAGGAGGAGAATATGAAGAACAAGAAAGAGAAAAACAATAACAACAAGAGTAAAAGGAGGAGGAAGAGGAGGAGGAGGAGAATAAGAACAAGAACAAGAATGAGAAGAAATGATAACAAGTACAGGAGGAGGAGGAGGAAGAAGAGGAACACCATGACCACCATCTTCCCTCCTCCCTTCTCCCTCTTCTCCTTCCTTCCCTCCCACCTTTCCACTCACATACTCCACACACTAAGAATCCACAAATGTTTCTTCTTTGTCTATCTACCGTACAGGAGGGGGGGGGGGGGCAGGAGTGTCGTCAAGGGGGCACCGGACATTCACGGGCACGGCTTTAATGAAGGGGGTGTCAATAGGGTTTTGGTTGTAAAAGAGCCAGGTAGGACACGTAGCAATGGATTTAAGTTGGATAAATTCAGATTCAACAAAGACATAGGCAAGAATTGGTTTAGAAATAGAGTGCCATGTTGTGTGTGCCAATACCATAGATACATTCAAGAAGAGGTTGGATAAATTCATGGATAGTGAGGTAAGGTGGGGTTTGGATTGCAGGAGCTGCCTTGTATAGCCCAACCGGCCTCTTGCAGACTCCCTACGTTCTTATGTTAACAAAGGTCCATATCATAAAACGTACCGAGCTCCCTTTATGAGAATTTCCTAAGGTCACAGAGGGAAATGATCGGGTTTTCATGGGTAACTTTTCCCATTAAAAGTGCAGAGGCCGTGTGAAACTTTTTTTTTTTTTTACAACAAAGGAGACAGCTCAAGGGTACACAAAAAAACGAAACAATAATAAAAAAAAAAAGCCCGCTACTCGCTGCTCCCAAAACTATCACTAGGATCACAAAACAGTCCATGAGAACCCCAACAACTCCCTTTATTACTATTTCCGAAGGCCACAGAGGAGACTGACCGTGTTTTCAGGGGTGACTTTTCCCGTGCAAGGTGCAAAGGCCGTGTACAACTGTCACTATGGTCACAAAACAGTCCGTGAGCATCCCAGCAGCTTCCCCGAGATGCTTTTCGAACAGGCGAACTGAAGCAGCGAAACGTTTAAGAATACGAACTTGGTTTTCGTGGATGATGTTTCCCGTTCAAGAAGCAGAGGCCGTGCAAACCTTATCACCAGGATCACGAAACAGCCCATGAGAGTCCCAGCAGCTTCAACGAGAGGCTTTTCAAACAGGCGAACTGGAGGGGACGATACGTTTAGGAGTACAAACTTGAACCTCGCGAATGTATTCGCGGGTATACGTTGCCCCAAATGTGGAGGGACTGCTGTGTTCGCGGGTACTTCCGCGAATGAAACAGGACAACTGGATTCGTACTGGAAGGGACAGGGACGTGTCTAGATTAGCCCGGGGAACACAGAGGGTGCTGGCGAGGTTGTGAGCTAGGAGCGGGCCGGTCAGTTACTCCTGAGCAGTAGCTGCCTTCTGCACCCGGCCAGGTTTAGTTTAGGTCAGTTATAGGTTATGAAAGCACGGAAATGCAGGCAACAGAAAACCTATTGGCTCATTGCGAGGCTGCCCGCTCTTGTGATTTAATCTGCTCGACAGCCACCTGGTGCCCGCAGAGCAGATGGAAGCACCTCGGTGATCAATTCACTCCTGACGCAACGAAATGACGGTCGATTCGATTTTTGAAGGACTTGATGATATTCACATTTACTGCTTCTGAGGCATGATTGTTCCAGTGGCGGATGACTCACTTTGAGAAGAAACTCTTGCCAGTGTCTGTGCAACATCAACTCGACTGAATGGGTTAACCGTTATTTCTAGTTCTTGAGCTGGTTTGTAATTAAAAAACTTGGAGTAGTCGACATTATTGAACTTTTTCAGGTATACTTAAAGACTTGAATCATATCCCCTCGTGGGCGTCTTTTCTCCAGTGTAAAGAGATTGAGTCGCTTGAGTCGTTCCCCGTACGGTTGGGCCCTTAAGGGTGGAATCATTTTCGTGGCGCGTCGTTGAACCCTTCCCAGTAATTCAATGTCTTTCCTGTAATTAGGAAGCAGGTCTGGGTGCGAGAGGGATCTAGGGGTCTTAGTGAGCTCTGATCTCCGCCCAAGTCTCCCTAGTAGCCCAAGGGGATAAATCTAAAACATGTCCAGGGGCACAATGCAATCAAGCTAGAAATCGAGCAAACAGGGTGCTGGGATTTATTTCAAGGAGCGTGAGCAACAGAAGCGCCGAAGTCTTCCTCAAACTATATTTAGCATTAGTTAGACCTCATCTTGATTATGCGGTCCAGTTCTGGTCACCTTACTACAGAATGGATATAAAAATGTTAGAATCGGTGCAGAGGAGGATGACTAAGATGTGATTCAAGGGTTAAGAAACTTGACATACGAGGAAAGACTCAACAGTTAAAGTGGCATTCTCTAGATTATAGAAAGGCGAAGGGTGCGTGGAGGTTTTGTTGGTAAGAGAACCGGGTAGGACACGAAGTAATGGGTTTAAACTGGATAAATTCAGATTCAACAGGGACATAGGCAAAAATTGGTTTACTAACAGAGTGGTAGATGAGTGGAACAGGCTGAACAGTCATGTGGTGAGTGCCAATACAATTGTCACATTAAAAAATAGATTAGATAAATTCATGGACAGCGATATTAGGTGGGGTTAGATTCACGGGAGCTTAGGTTCAAAGGAGCTGCCTTGTACATGCCTACCGGCCTCTTGCAGACTCCTACGTTCTTATGTTCTTATATGAGGGCAAGAGATAGGTGTTGGGGCTGTGTGGGAGAGCGGCGGGAAGGAAAGGACCCGCGCGAGCCGACGCAAAAACGATCTTGCCAATCTGGTTTCACTATAGGAAAAATTAGCTTCGACACCGGTATTATATCCCGGGAAACACAATTAGCTTCAACACCAGTATTTTTCGCCGGGAAATACAGTAAGACCAATCATTAGAGGATTACGTGGTTAGTTAATGATCCACGACCCACGGCTCAGCGGCTCGGGGAGGTGCCATCACGCACTCTTCAGGAATAAGCGGCGGACACACGAAGCCTCCCCCGGTCAGTGAACCACGCCTGAGTCCTGCCAATTAAGCAGCGGCCACGAGCGCTGCGTACAGATGTGGGCGAGGCGGCGGCCGACGACTCCCGCTGGAAACTTGCATGTGGTGAGCCCCAGCCTGGTCTTGACACCTCCTGGTACACACACACACACACACACACACACACACACACACACACACACACACAGGTAGATACAGATATTAATAGATACGGCGTGGGAACAAACTGCGGGTATGAAGTGAAGGAAAGAAAAAAGGAAGGAAGAGGGGGAGGAAGAAAGGAAGGAAAGGAGAAAGAAGAAAGGAAGGAAGAAAGGAAGGAACGAGGGAAGGAAATTAGAAAGGAGAAAGGAGGAGGGAGGCAAAGGAAGGATGGAAGGAAGGAAGGAAGGAAGGAGGAAATTCAAGTCTCCTCACAAGGTTAAGGTCAAGGCAGGAAGGAGGAGGAGGAGGAGGAGGAGGAGGAGGAGGAGGAGGAGGAGGAGGAGGAGAACCTAGAGCCCTGGTAACACAAAGCTAACACTCGGAGCAACACAAGTGGAAAGCGGCAGAGAGAAGCAACACAAAAGTAACAGACGAACACATGAAAGGAAGGAAGCAACACAACAGTAACAGGGAAACACAACAGAAGGAAGGACGCAACACAACAGTAACAGGGAAACACAACAGAAGGAGGCAACACAAGTAACAGAAACACATATATGGAAGACGCAACACAAGTAACAGGGAAACACAACAGAAGCAAGGACGCAACACAACAGTAACAGCCGGACACATAGAACGAATGACGCAACACAGGTAAGAGAAGCAGTGTTGTAAGTGTTCCTGGGACCTTACATATCCAGGACTTGGGTGAGCGGTAGAAACAAGAAATACAAGCAACACACGACTTGCCAGGATGAAGGGAAGAGATGCAACACAAGAGAGGTAGTGTTGTAAGTGTTGCTGGGACCTTAAGATTAGACCCCTGGCTTGCATGGGCGGGAGAAAGATGGAAGCAACACATTAGGTAACACACGACCAACACATAACCCTTCTCAGGGCGGTGAACGAGAGAACTCAACACAAAGGACGCAACACACAGACGCAATATTAAAGGTCCTACTATCAAAATCCCAAATCCAGGACAACACAGCAGTAGCAACACATTAGGTAACACACGGGCAACACATAAGACTTCTCAGGGCAGCGAAGGAGAGGACACAACACTATAGACGCAACACACAGACGCAATACTAAAGGTCCTACTATCAAAATCCCAAATCCAGGACAACACAGTAGTATCAACACATTAGGTAACACACGACCAACACCTTAGAATCGTCAGCAACACAAGAGCCACAACACACACAATACTAAAGGTCCTACCATCAAAAACCCAAATCCAGGACAACACAGCAGTATCAACATATTAGGTAACACAGGACCAACACCTTATAGTCGTCAGCAACACAAGAGACGCAACACACAGACGCAATACTAAAGGTCCAACTATCAAAACCTCAAATCCAAGACAACACAGCAGTATCAACACATTAGGTAACACAGGACCAACACCTTAGAATCGTCAGCAACACACAGACACAACACTCAAACACATAAGATTTGTCATGGAGGAGGTAAGAGCGCAACACTATGACGCAACACTTCTTCAACGCATTCATTAGCCTTCTCCTCTTCCTCCTCCTCTTCTTCTTCTTCTTCTTCTTCTTCTTCTTCTTCTTCTTCTTCTTCTTCCTCCTCCTCCTCTCCTGAGCTAGGCGGATGAGTGGGTGATGAGAATGCGGCTGAGAGGGCACCTAGAGGTCACCCGGAGGAGGAGGAGGAGGAGAAGGAGGAGGAGGAAGAAGAAGAAAAAGAAGAAAATAATGAAATGTGGACCAAGGAAGAGGAGATAAAAGGACATGAGGAGAAGAAATAGGAGGAGGAGGAAGAAGAGGAGGAGGAGGACGAGGAAGAAGAAAAAGAAGAAAATAACAAAATCCGGACGAAATAAGAGAAGGAAAAGGAAAAATTACATGAAGGAGGAGGAGGAGGAAGAGGAGGAGGAGGAGGACGAGGAAGAAGAAAAAGAAGAAAATAACAAAATCCGGACGAAAGAAGAGAAGGAAAAGGAAAAATTACATGAAGGAGGAAACATGGAAACATGGACTAGCAGGTAGCAGAAACCCTGTTGGCTCATTACTAGGCTGCCTGCGTTCAGTGATTCAATCAATCCGTTTACCATAGGAGTGGCTTGCAGGGAAGGATTAAAGCACTTGTGTATCTACTCTTGGGAACGTTCAGTTCACTCCCGATGCAGCAAAGTGGCGATCAATGCGTTTCTTGAAGGAGTTGATGGTCTCCGCGCTAACCACTTCTGCAGGAAGGCTGTTCCAGTGGCGAACAACTCTATTCGAGAAATAACTCCTGCCGATGTTGGTATTGCATCGCTTTGCTTGAATTGTTTTTCCGTTGTTTCTTGTTCTCAGGTTGGTTTGTAGCGTGAAGAGTTTGGAGTGATCAACGTTGCTGAGCTTGTTCAGGTACTTAAAGACTTGTATCATGGGAGGAGGAGGAGGAGGAGGAGGAGGAGGTGAATCGTTCAGGTATCAAGTTTCACAGATATCTTCTCCTCACATAACCTTCACACACACACACACACACACACACACACACACACACACACACACACACACACACACACACACACACACACACACACGTTCAATTGCTATTTTTCCTAGTGTTGTTGTTGTTGTCATTGATGTTCTTTTTCCTCTTTTTTTTTTTCTTCTTCTTCTTCTTCTTCTTCGTCTTCTTCTCATTCTTCTCTTTCTTTCTTTCTCTTCTTCTTTTCTCTTTCCTTTCTTCTTCTTCTTCTCTAATAATAATAATAATAATAATAATAATAATAATAATAATAATAATAATAATAATAATAATAATAATAATAATAATAATAATAATAATAATAATAATAACAATAAGTTCGGTGTTCAGTGCTCTTGCTAAGGTTATCAATTTCACCTCTATATTATTTTTTCTCCTATTTACTTGTGTGTTTGTCTGATGTGTTCTATACAATTACAATTGGTTCTCTTGTCTAACAACCTCCCTTTTAAGTTCGCTGTCTAGTGTTCTTGCTAAGGTTATCAATTTCATCTACATCATTTTTCCCTGTTCGTATATATGTGGCTGTCTGATGTTTCTCTCCTTTCTTCGCTTCTTCTTCTTCTTCTTATTTCATCTATATTATATTTTTTTCTCTTCGTATATATGTGGCTGTCTGATGTTTCTCTCTTTTCAGTTCTGGTACAAACGTCTATACCTTCCTCCTTGTCTGACGTTGTTTAAATAATAAGTTCGCTGTCTACTGCTCTTGCTAAGGTAACTTATTTCATCTATATTATATTTTTTTCTCTTCGTATATATGTGGCTGTCTGATGTTTCTCCCTTTTCAGTTCTGGTACAAATGTCTATACCTTCCTCCTTGCCTGACAGTTCATATAATAAGTTCGTTGTCTACTGCTCTTGCTAAGGTTATCAATTTCATCTATATTATTTTTCCCTCTTCGTATATTTGTGGCTGTCTGATGTTTCTCCCTTTTCAGTTCTGGCACAAATGTCTATACCTTCCTCCTTGTCTGACATTGTTCAAATAATAAATTCGCTGTCTACTGCTCTTGCTAAGGTAATCCACTTCATCTATATTATTTTTCCCTCTTCGTATATGTGTGGCTGTCTGATGTTTCTCTCTTTTCATTTCTGGCACAATCGTCTTTCGCTTCCTCCTCGTCTGTTCAGAAAGTAAGTCCGCCGTTCAGTGCTCTTGGTAAGGTCATTAATCTATCTATGTTTATCGGCAGAGGAGGACGCGGACAGACAAAGCAATCGAGAGACGATCACGCGACGCACAGACTGACCCGATAAAGAATACATATATACATACATACATACATAATTAAACAGGGGAGGTGGTGGCTGAGTGGTTAGCGTGCCGGCGCCTGGACGCGGGTTCGAGTCCTGCCCGCCGCCACAGATGGGCTTTTTCAGTCACCGCCGAGTGGCCTAAGACTACCCACATGCTGTCCTGAAGACCACCTATCGACCCGGACTCTCTCTCTCTCTCTCTCTCTCTCTCTGTCTGTCTGTCTGTCTGTCTGTCTGTCTGTCTGTCTGTCTGTCTGTCTGTCTGTCTGTCTGTCTGTCTGTCTGTCTCTCTCTCTCTCTCTCTCTCTCTCTCTCTCTCTCAAAAAATAAAAAGGGGGGGGGGGGGTAGAGATAGATAGAGGTAGACAGATACAGTATACGTCAAAAGATCCCAAGGTAAGAAAAATGCATAATGTCGCAAAGATACAAAAATATGTCAAAAAAGTTCTCCAGCTTGGTGAGAAAGAAGGAAGGAAGGAAGGTAAGAAGGAACAAACAAACTAACAAACAAACAAAAAAAAAAGAAAAGAGAGAGAGAGAGAGAGAGAGAGAGAGAGAGAGAGAATAATATTAAAAAAGTTCTCCATGCAGCTTGGTGAGATAACAGTCTTGATGCCCGGGACACTGCGGCCCACGATGCGTCCCGCTTGGTCCCGCTTGGTCCACTTAGCAAAACACGGCGGCAGTGATTCAGCAGGCGGTGGGCGGGTAGGTATAAGGTAGGCAGCGTAGGAGGCACCGTAGCAGGTCAACGACACCACCACCACCATCACCACTTCTGCCCACACCACCACCACCACCACCATCACAATTGTCCAACCCACCACCACCACCACCACCACCACACTTGTCCACACCACTACCACCACCACCACCACACCTGCCCACACCACCACCATCACACTTGTCCAAACCACCACCACCACCACCACCACCACACTTGTCCAAACCACCACCACCACCACTACATTTGTCCACACCACCACCACCACACTTATCCAAACCACCACCACCACCACCACCACCACACCTGCCCACACCACCACCACCACCACCACATCTGCCCACACCACCACCACTACTATTACTATTACTACCACCACCACTACAATTACTACCACTACTACTACTACTACTACTACTACTACTTCTACGACTACAACTACTACTATTTGTACAATTTCTACCACCACCACCACTACTACTACTACTACTACTACTACTACTACTACTGTACACCACCACTACTATTACTACCACTACTACTACTACTACTACTACAACCACCACCACTACCAACGTCACAACCACCAACACCATCGCTTATATACAACCACCACCACCACCAACAACAACAACAACAACAACAACCAACCGCCACTGCCACCCCTGCCCCCACCCCGCTAGACGCCCCACGCCCCGTGACCCGCATTTCCTGCCTCCCCCGCACGTCCTCAGGTACCGTTCCCCGGCCGCTGCCTGACACTCGGCGCGGGGTGGTGTGTGGTGACTGGTCGGTACTCGGTATATGGTCTTGTTTGTGCACTCTCTTTCCCTCCCTCCTTTCTTTCCTTACTCCCCCCGTCTTTCTCCTCCTTCCTTCATCCTCCCTCCTCCCTCTCTTTCTTCCGTGCTCCCGTTCCTCTGTGTGTCCGGTTTGATGACTCGGTAGCTTCCGTCTTTGTTAAATTACTAATAAGACTTGTCACTCGTCAGCTGCCGATTTCTCCATTAATAAGACAGGTCACTTGTTAGCTGCCGACTCCTTTACTGATAAGATAAGGTGAAGACTTCTCCGCTGACATTACAGTTACTTGTTAGGTTCCAGCAGCTCCTTCACTGATGAGACAGAATACTCGTTAGGTTCCGACTTCACTGACAAGATGGAGCTGTCGTTCGGTTCCAAGTTTTTTACCAGTACAATAAGGTTCCGACTTCGTTACTAACAGAATAATCATTCGTTAGGCCCCGACTGCCTGCCCGTCTTCCTCCCTTGCTTCCTTCCTTCTTTCCTCCCGTCTCAGCCCACCCCTCCTCCAGGTCACCGCCTCGCCCGTCCTTCACAAACAGACGCCTCAGAGCCAGCAGTGCCGGTGGGGGTCGTCCACGGCTCTCAGCACCGCCCAGAGGCTTCAGACGCGGTAGCGGGACAAGACGTTAGGCTATAATAAAGAAGCCGCGGCGAGGAAAGGTTAACTAAACCCCAACACACTCCCGTGGATCGCTTCCCCGGGGGCGTTGAAGTCTCTCCCGCCGCCCCGTGTGCCGGACCTGAGACTACGCTACCAGTGGCTCCCGCGGGTCACGGCCACCACCTCGGCCCCTGGGACAATGTGGGCCAGCCACGGCGGGACGCGCGGCCCCAGCGCGGATAACAGTACTGGTGGTGGAGACCCCCCCCCCACCCACACGCTACGTCCCTCCGCAGCTCGGCCTTGCGCCAGGCTGTCCTCGCAGCCACTCCTGGTGCAGCGCCGCGGCGGCCCCGCGGGAAGGAGGTGAAGGCCCCGCGTGTTATGCAGCGCACGCCCGCACCTGCG
Source organism: Eriocheir sinensis (assembly GCF_024679095.1). NCBI lineage: Eukaryota > Metazoa > Arthropoda > Malacostraca > Decapoda > Varunidae > Eriocheir > Eriocheir sinensis. The sequence goes on from NC_066530.1 coordinate 9,964,467, forward strand.
GCCGCACACCTGCGTCAGACCCACAGGTGGGCCATCCCGCCCCCTTGGCCCTGCACGCCGGCCCCCACGCCTGGCTCACCCAACACCCCGAGGAGGATCGCCCTCAACGGGACCGGCGCCGCCCACACAGTCAACACGGCCCTCGTAACCCCCTGCATGCGAGCAGCGGCAGTGCTGGCACACGCCGCCACGCACCGCGCCAGGCCCTCGACACATGAGTGACGCAACGAGGGTATGCATACATGTGTAATAACCCGCCCTGCGGCGGTGGGCAATGACACCCTCCGAGGCCGGGCGAGCAGCGGTGCTTTGCTGTGCCGCCGCCGCCGCCTCGCCGGCCCCGGCGTGCAGGAAGCCCGGCGGAAGGACCGGTGCCCGGGGACGCTGCCGACAGGAACAACGGTTAACAGACCCACACTCGCCGGGCCCGGGGAGGAGGAGGAGGAGGAGGAAGCAGCAGCCGCGCGGTGTGAGTGGCCGCCTGGCCCACTGACACACTCCGTGGCCGCCCCTCCCGCCGCCACACACCCCCGCCACGCCTCGCCTCGCCTCGCCTCGCCTCGCCGGGACCCGCCCCACCCCGCCCCGCCCCTCCTCACCAGGAACAGGAAGGACACACTCACGACAACACCACTCACGCGACAACACCCAGCGAGGACAACACTGCATGGCGGAACGACACCAAGGAGGAGGTGGAGGAGGAGGAGGAAAAATAACACAACCACCACCACCACCACCTGCGTCGTGACTCACCGAGCACACCCGGGCCAGGACACAACGACTCCCACGTACCTGCAACGGAGGAAAGCCTCATTACTAACAATGATAATAATAATAAAAACAATGATGGTGAAGAAGAAAAGGTGAAAGATAAAAAAGAAGTAGAAAAAGAAGAAGAAAAAGAATAAAATATAAAAAGAAAACTAAATTAAAGGAAGAAGAAAACGAATAATAAAGTAAAATAAAAAAGAAGGAAAAGAAAGAAAAAGAAAAAAATATAAAAAGAAAACCAAATTAAAGGAAGAAGAAAACGAATAATAAAGTAAAATAAAAAAAGAAGGAAAAGAAAGAAGTGAAAGAAAAGGAGAAAAAAAAAGTAATAATAATAATAATAACAATAATAATAACAATATTAATAATAATAATAATAATAATAATAATAATAATAATAATAATAAAAACAGTAATAACAACAACAACAACAACAATAATAATAATAATAATAATAATAATAATAATAATAATAATAATAATAATAATAATAATAATAATAACAATAACAATACGATGAAAATAGAAATCTCTCTCTCTCTCTCTCTCTCTCTCTCTCTCTCTCTCTCTCTCTCTCTCTCTCTCTCTCTCTCTCTCTCTCTCTCATACTAATCATCATCTTTCTCTCCCTCCTCCTCCTCCTCCTCCTCCTCCTCCTCTCCCTCCATCACATACATATTAAACGAGAGGGCAACACGGAGGAGGAGGAGGAGGAGGAGAGATGAGGAAAGAGGTGAAGCAGGTGGCAAAGAAAGTGGGAAGAAGAAGAAGAAAAAGAATAATAATAATAAGAAGAAGGAGAAGAAGAAATTACGAGAACAAGGCTATAAGGAAGAGGAGTAGGGCAAGGACATGGAGGAGGAGCAGGAGGAGGAGGAGGAGGAGGAAGAGGAGGAAGACAAAAAGAACGGCAAGAGACCACTAATGAGTTTAATAATGAGAGAGAGAGAGAGAGAGAGAGAGAGAGAGAGAGAGAGAGAGAGAGAGAGAGAGAGAGAGAGAGAGAGAGAGAGAGGAAAGAGAGAGAGAGAGAGAAGGAAAGAAGAGGAGGAAGAGGAATGAAGAGGGAGAGGAGGAGGAGGAGGAGGAGGAGAGGAGGGGGTCAGCAATTATTAACACAATCCATTATATATCCAATTCACGTAATCGCTGCATTTAGGCCACGCCCACTCCGTCCAGCAGCCACCAGTGAGATCCAGCCCTTTCCAGCACCCACCAATCAGATGCGGCCTTTGCTAGAACACTGCACGATAATAAGGAAGGGAAAGGAAGGGAAGGGAAGGGAAGGGAAGGGATGGAAAGGAAGGGAAAGGAATGAGGGGAAAGGATGGAAAGGAAGGGAAGGGTGGGAAAGGGAAGGGAAGGGACAGGAAGCAGGAAGGGTGGGAAGGGAAGGGAAATGAGAAAAGGGAAGGGAGAGGGAGGGAGGAAAGATGGAAGGAAGGAAGGAAGTGATGGGAAGAGGATGAAAGAAATAAAAAAAAGAAGGAAGGAAGGAAGGATGCATGGAAGAAAGGGAGGAAGAAAGGAAGAAAGGAAGGAAGGAGGAGGAAAAGAAGAAGAAAAGAAAAAAAAGAAATGTAGGAGGTAAGGAAATATGACACAATATAACCCGTGTGTGTGTGTGTGTGTGTGTGTGTGTGTGTGTGTGTGTGTGTGTGTGTGTGTGTGTGTGTGTGTGGTGGTTTGGCGCAGTGCCATTGGGATAACCTCTGCGTGACCCGATGGCGCAGCGCTGTGGTGGCTCTGCGCCTTCCATCCGGCTGTGTGTGTTTCCAAGGGTAACAGGAGGGCGGGCAGGGGTCGAGGCAGCACAGAGGACACAGCGTAAACAGTGATAGTGGGAAGGCAGGGAAAGGACTGAACGAAGACGCTGATAGAAACAGGAGAGGTAGGAGAAAGAGCAAGGAGGCATTTGAAAGGAGAAAAGGAATTGAATGAGTGTAAACAATGATCGCAGACGGTTGTTGGTAGGAAAGGGAGAGCAGTAAACGAAGAAGCTGAGAGAAACAGGAGACTGCAGACATGGGGTGATTACTTATATTATGTAATCGATTACGATTACTTCATATTTTCACGGTTACGATTACGATTACAAAAAATAGGTGTAATCGATTACGATTACATGATGTGTTAATCGTGATTACAATCGTGATTACAGGAAGGACTGAAAGGTAAACTTGCAAATTTCATACACATGTACCACACTGAATATTTAATGGGTTGAATTACTACAGATGTTTAGAGTACATACTTGTGTACGAGAAACTATTCACTAAAACTTTGATAATGTAACCGCAAAAGTAATCACGATTACGATTATTTTTTAATGTATTCGATTAAGATTATTTAAAAAAATAAGAGGGTAATCGATTACGATTACAATTACTTGAAAAGCTGTACTCGATTACGACTACCCCATGTCTGCATGAGGAGAGGTTGTAATCGATTACGACTACCCCATGTCTGCATGAGGAGAGGTTGTAATCGATTACGACTACCCCATGCCTGCATGAGGAGAGGTAGGAAGAAGAGCAAGGTGGCATTGAAAGGAGAAAAGGAGTTGAAAGAGGAGAAAGGGAAGGGACGGGAAGGGACACTTTTACACGATTGAAAAATGGAAGGAAAAGGAATCTGACGGGGAAAAAAGAAGGAGGATGAGAGAAGGGTCAGAAGAGCAAGGAGGCATTTGAAAGGAGAAAAAGGAGTTGAAAGAGGAGAAAGGGAAGGGACGGGACACTCTTGAATGAAAAAAGGAAGGAAAAGGAATTGGACGGAGGAAAAAGAATGAGAGGAACAGGAGAGGTAGAGTCAGAAGAGCAAGGAGGCATTTGGGTGGAGAAAAGGAGTTAAAAGAGGAGAAAGGGAAGGGGAGGGACGATTTTAAATGCTTGAAAAAAGGAAGGAAAAGGAATCTGACGGGGAAAAAGAAGGAGGAGAGAAGGGTCAGAAGAGCAAGGAGGTATTTGAAAGGAGAAAAGGAGCATAAAGAGGAGAAAGGGAAGGGACGGGACACTCTTGAATGAAAAAAGGAAGGAAAAGGAATCGGAAGAGGAAAAAGAACAAAATGGGGAAAGGACAGGACGCAACTAACATCTCCCTCCTTCCATCTACCTCGTGTGTGAGTGTATGTGTGTGTGTGTGTGTGTGTGTGTGTGTGTGTGTGTGTGTTTCCAAGGGTGAGCCGGGAACAGGAAGGCGGCCAGGGAGTCTAGGCAGCGCACAGGACACCACGTAAACATTGATAGTGGGTGGCTGTTTATAGGGAAGGGAAACAGCTGACCGGAGGAGGGCGAGAGGGACACATGGAAGTAAGGAAAAGGAGGAAGCTGAAAGAAGGAAAAAGGGTACGAAAGGGAGATGAAGGGAAGGAGAAATATGGAGGAACAATTGAAAGTAGGAGGAAATGAATGGGAGATGACTGAAGGGAGGAAGGAAGGAAGGAAAAAGAAAGGGTAGGAAGGGGAGAATTTAAAGGAGAAAAGGGAAGAGAAAAGAGAGGAAAAGAAGGGAGACGAGAACGAAAGAAGACGAAGTAAAGGAGAAGAAAGGGAGGGAAGGTAGACTGAAGGGACTGAACGGAGGCATGCGAGGAGGAGACAAAAGGAAGAAGGTGCCACGTAGAATAAGGAAGGGGAGGAGGGAAAGATACTTGAAGGAAGGAAGTAGAGAAGAGGAGAAAGGAAGGAATGGGAGACTGACCAAGGAAAAGAAAGGGAGGGAAGGTGGACTGAAGGGACTGAACGGAGGCATGAGAGGAAGAAAGGAAGGAGAAGGTGGGACGCAGAATAAGGAAGGGAAGGAGGGAAAGATACTTGAAGGAAGGAAATAGAGGAAAGGGAGACGACTGACCAAAAATACGCGATTGAAGAAAACAAAACAAAAAACAAACAAAAAATAAATAAATAAAAGGAAGAAATTATGTATAAAAGAAACACTTGTATCGATCATCTAAACGGCGTAGGTTTGTTTGTAAGTGTTTTGATGTGTGTGTGTGTGTGTGTGTGTGTGTGTGTGTGTGTGTGTGTGCAAGCTGTTTATCGCTGGTTAGTGGCCGCCTTATAAGAGCTGCTACCCACACACACACACACACACACACACACACACACAGTCGTCTTTCCCTCCTTCCTCAATCTTTCCGCATGGCTACAAAACACACACACACACACACACACACACACACACACACACACACACACACACACACTCACTTTCTCTCGTTCTTTCTTTCTTCCTCTGTCTTTTTAATCTTTTTTTTTCTCTTTAATCTTTCCCTCTTTTCTTTCTAAATCAATCTCGTTCATTCCTTCGATCGTTCTACTTCATTCTTCTGTATCTAGTTGTTCCCCTTTCCTCCTTCTCGCAACACAGGGAAAGGTAAAGACAGAGGGATTGGAGTTGATGGCTCTCTCTTCTGCTCTCTCCTCCATCTCTCTCTGTTCTTCTCCTCCTACGCCATACAAATGAACTCTCCTATACTATCTTTAATCTTTCCCCAACTATACCTACTCTCCTAGCATCCTTCCTCTTCCTACACCATTGATAAAAAGATATACAAGAGGGTGAGTTGAAGTTCCTCTCTCCTCCATCTCTCTCTGTTCTTCTCCTCCTACGCCATACAAATGAACTCTCCTATACTGTCTTTAATCTTTCCCAAACTATACCTACTCTCCTAACACTTCCTTTCCCTACACCATTGATAAAGAGATATATAAGAAGGTGAGTTGAAGTTCCTCTCTCCTCCTACGCCATACAAATGAACTCTCCTACCGTCTCTCCTCTTTCCACAACTATACCTACTCTCCTAACACTTCCTTTTCCAACACCATTGATAAAGAGATAGAGGGTGAGTTGAAGTTCCTCTCTCCTCTGCTCTCTCTCTATGTCCCTTTGCTCTTTCCCTCCTGCCCACAGTGCTCGCATCTGCCGCCCTCGCCGGTGCATCGCGCGGCCCACACACTGACGCAACACTGGCCGCCGCGCCGCTGGTTACGACCCGGGCGTGGACGCATGATATTTGAGAGGTTACCGCGGCCCCTCAGCTCACCTCTATCCCCCCTCACCACACACACACACACACACACACACACACACACACACACACACACACACACAGATAGATATTAGACAGACAGCGACACACAATGCACTATTTGTTGGCATTGACGTTGTTGTTGTTGTCGTGGTCTTGGTCAAGGTCAGGCAGGGTCACGGTGACAGGCCGCGGCAAGGAGCGTCTCCCTCCCCGCTGTGATTTGCACCACCCAACCTACTCGTCTAACCTGAACCTAACGTAACCCAGCCCAAAGCCAAGACCCAGATCAAGCGTTTCGTCCTTGGCTGTGTCCATTTTAGACCGCGGAAAAGCATCACCACTTGAAACAGTCAATTATGTAGGAAAGGCTCGTGTTCTCTTAAGTTAACGTAACCCAGCCCAAAGCCAAGACCCAGACCAAGCGTTTCGTCCTTGGCTGTGTCCATTTTAGACCGCGGAGAAGCATCACCACTTGGAACAGTCACTTAAAACAGAAAAGGCTCGTGTTCTCTTAACCCTTAACCCTTAAGGCGGCGTCACACAGGGCAAATTTCTCCCAACATGTTGCTCGTTTTCGCTGATGAAATCGCCAACCAACAATGTTGTGCATCACAGTGTACTGACCCTGAACCGTTGTGTTGACGCCGCGCTCCAACAACAACAAACACCACGCCAGCATCTCTCCAGCCACTTTGCCATGAATCGGAAGGATATTGAGGTTTTAGAAGATAGTGCTGCTGCATTGCACATATCGAAGCATGTGCTACGACTGCAGAAGCGCCAGCACAAGTTTGTTTACCTCGCGCCAGGCACAGACTCCGCCCAGCATACCATCACAGTCAGTTGAGTGTTATAAATAACTTTACACAGTGGACAAATAAATCACAAACACATACTTGCACATGTACGTCGGTTTTTTGGAGTTTTACAGTTGACAATTTGAGTAAATATGTACGACGATTGACTTTAAATTTACATTTACAGCTTATAGCACGAATGTCATTTGACCCCGATTTCTCCCGACCAACCAACCAACCGTTGTCCATCCTTCCCGATCCGCCATATCTTCTTGGTGGTTGTTCATTTTGCCCAACCGCCAACAAAAACGAGCATCATGTTGGGAGAAATTTGCCCTGTGTGACGCTGCCTTTAACGTAACCCAGTCCGAAACCAAGACCCAGACCAAGCGTTTCGCCCTTCGCTGTATTCATTTCAGACCGTGGAAAAGCATCTCCACTTGGAAGTTGGAAAGTTTCGTTTAGTCGCCGCAACATCTGTGGTCATATGCCGGAAAAAGACAGAAGGGGAAGGAATTATAGGAGAAGGCAACAGATCCCAGGAGACGGGACACAACCCCCGATTAATACCTGGTACCCATTCATTGCCGGGTGGACAGGGGCGTAGGGTATCGGAAAAGCCGCCCAAATTTTTCCACTCCGCCCGGTCTCTCCACTTGGAAGTCACTTAAACAGGAAAGGCTCGTGATCTCTTTGCCTCCCACAACAACTATTTCCCGGGTTCTCATGAGTGGTTTTTCCACGTTCATGGTGCATAAGACTTGTCAGACGATCACTAGGCTCATAAAAATACCTTTGGCTATACTAACGCAACATCCTCTACCAAACCTTATCAAATGTGTGTGTGTGTGTGTGTGTGTGTGTGTGTGTGTGTGTGTGTGTGTGTGTGTGTTCTCAGACGCATTCGGCTTTCGCATCAATTATGTCCAAATGCAACAAAGGAGATTAGTCGTGTTCTCAAGAGTGTTCTTTAGGTTCATGGTGCAGAAGCCTTGTCAAACTATCACTAGGCTCAGAAAACTACCCATGGCAATACTAACACAACCTCTACCAAAGCCTTGTCAAACTATCACTAGGCTCAGAAAACTACCCATGGCAATACTAACACAACATCTACCACAGCCTTGTCAAACTATCACTAGGCTCAGAAAACTACCCATGGCAATACTAACACAACATCTACCACAGCCTTGTCAAACTATCACTAGGCTCAGAAAACTACCCATGGCAATACTAACACAACCTCTACCAAAGCTTTGTCACACTATCACTAGGCTCAGAAAACTACCCATGGCAATACTAACACAGACTCTACCAAAGCTTTGTCAAACTATCACTAGGCTCAGAAAACTACCCATGGCAATACTAACACAACCTCTACCAAAGCTTTGTCACACTATCACTAGGCTCAGAAAACTACCCATGGCAATACTAACACAACCTCCACCAAAGCCTTGTTAAGTGTGGGTGTGTAATTCTTCATAATCTATCGTCTTGTCCTTAGCTCGGGAGGAGGAATTAAGGAAGGAAGGAAGGAAGGAAGGAAGGAAGGAAAGGAAAGGATGAAAGAAACGAATGTATAAAGGAAGGAAGGAAGGAAGGAAAGGAAAGGATGAAAGAAACGAATGTATAAAGGAAGGAAGGAAGGAAGGAAGGAAAGGAAAGGATGAAAGAAACGAATGTATAAAGGAAGGAAGGAAGGAAGGAAGGAAGGAAGGAGAGGAAAGGAAGGAAGGAAGGAAGGAAAGGAAAGAAAAACGAATAGGAAGGAAGGAAGGAAAGGAAAGGATGAAAGAAACGAATGTATAAAGGAAGGAAGGAAGGAAGGAAAGGAAAGGATGAATGTATAAAGGAAGGAAAGAAGGAAGGAAGGAAAGGAAAGGATGAAAGAAACGAATGTATAAAGGAAGGAAGGAAGGAAGGAAGGAAAGGAAAGGATGAAAGAAACGAATGTATAAAGGAAGGAAGGAAGGAAAGGAAAGGATGAAAGAAACGAATGTATAAAGGAAGGAAGGAAGGAAGGAAAAGAAGGAAGGAAGGATCAAATGGACGAATCAATATATAAAGAAAGAGAAGGAGGAAGAGAACGGATGGAAGCCAGGAAGAGAGAGAGAGAGAGAGAGAGAGAGAGAGAGAGAGAGAGAGAGAGAGAGAGAGAGAGAGAGAGAGAGAGAGAGAGAGAGAGAGAGAGAGAGAGAGAGAATCACTATGTAAGATGCAAAAATAAAGAAAGAAAAGAAAAAAGGGAAAAATGCCACCAAAAGAAAAAAAAATGCTAAAAAAGGAAGGAAGGAAGGCGAGCAACGGTAAAGGAGGAGGAGGAGGAGGAGGAAGGAGGTGAAGTGGGTAGAAAAGGAGGTGGAGGTGAAAGGGGAGGAGGAGGAGGAGGAGGAGGTATATAGTTCTAGCCATGCTTATATGCAACGGTATCACCACCACCACCACCACCACCAGCAGGTTACAGGATGGCCATAGCAGGTTGACGGGCCGTAGCAACTGTAGGTCATTGCTCCCTCTGTGTGTGTGTGTGTGTGTGTGTGTGTGTGTGTGTAAGAACAGTGAATTAATGAATGGATGCAAGGAAGGGAAGGGAAGGGAAGGGAAGGGATGGGATGGGAAGGAAAGGGATGGGATGGGAAGGGAAGGGATGGGAGGGAAAGGGAAGGGAAGGGATGGGATGGGATGGGAAAGGAAGGGATGGGAAGAGAAGGGATGGGATGGAAGGAAGGGATGGGATGGGAAAGGAAGGGATGCGAAGGGAAAGAAAGGAAGGGAAGAGAAGGGAAGGGATGGGAAGGGAAGGGAAAGGAAGGGAAGGGATGGGATGGAAGGAAGGAAGGAAGGAAGGAAGGATGGGAAGGGATGGGATGGGAAGGGAAGGGATGGGATGGGAAAGGAAGGGATGCGAAGGGAAAGAAAGGAAGGGAAGAGAAGGGAAGGGATGGGAAAGGAAGGGATGGGAAGGGAAGGGATGGGATGGGAAGGGAAGGGAAGGGATGGGATTGGAAAGGAAGGGATGGGATGGGAAGGGATGGGATGGGAAGGGGAGGGAAAGGATGAGATGGGAAAGGAAGGGATGGGAAGGGAAAGAAAGGAAGGGAAAGGAAGGGATAGGAAGGGACGGGAAAGACAGGAAGGAAGGAAGGAAGGGATGGGATGGGATGGGAAGGGAAAGAAAGAAAGGGAAGGGAAGGGAAGGGATGGGATGGAAAGGGAAAGAAAGGAAGGGAAGGGATAGGAAAGGAAAGAAAGGAAGGGAAGGGAAGGGATAGGATGGGAAAGGAAGGAAGGGAAGGGAAGGGATGGAAAGGGAAGGGATGGGAAGGAAAGGGAAAGAAAGGAAGGAAGGGAAGGAAAGGATGGAAGGGAAGGGAAAGAAAGGAAGGGAAGGGAAAGGAAAGAAAGGAAGGGAAGGGATGGGAAGGGAAAGAAAGGAAGGGAAAGGAAGGGAAGGGATAGGAAGGGAAAGGAAAGGAAGGGAAGGGATAGGAAGGGAAAGGAAAGAAAGGCAGGGAAGGGAAGGAAGGGAAGGGAAAGGAGGGACGGGAAAGAAGGGAAGGGAAAGGAGGGGAAGGGAAGGGAAGGGAGAGGATGGGATGGGAAAGGAGGGGATGGGAAGGGAAAGAAAGGAAGGGAAGGGAAGGGAAGGGAAGGGATGGGAAGGGAAGGGAAAGAAAGGACTGGAAGGGAAGGGATGGGAAGAGAAGGAAAGGAAGGAAAAAAGGAAGGAAGGAAGGGATGGAAGGAAAGGGGAGAAGGAGGGAGGGATGGGAAGTGAAGTGAAGGGAAGGGAAAGGAAGGGAAGGGAAGGGAAGGCAGGGAAGGGAAGGGATGGAAAGGGAAGGAAGGGAAGGGAAGGGAAGGAAGGGAATGGAAGGGAAGGGAAGGAAGGAAGGATGACAGGAAGGGAAGGGAAATGATGGAAAGGGAAGGAAGGGAAGGGAAGGTATGGCAAGGGAAGGAAGGGAAGGAAGGGAAGGGAAGGGATGGAAAGGGAAGGAAGGGAAGGGAAGGAAGGAAGGATGACAGGAAGGAAGGGAAGGGAAAGGATGGAAAGGGAAGGAAGGGAAGGGAAGGGAAGGGATGGAAGGGGAAGGAAGGGAAGGGATGGGAAGGAAGGAAGGGAAGGGAAGAGATGGGAAGGGAAGGAAGGGAAGGGATGGAAAGGGAAGGAAGGGAAGGAAAGGAAGGGAATGGAAGGGAAGGAAGGAAGGATGACAGGAAGGAAGGGAAGGGAAAGGATGGAAAGGGAAGGAAGGGAAGGGAACTGATGGAAAGGAAAGGAAGGGAAGAGAAGGGATGGGAAGGAAGGGAAGGGAAGGGAAGGGAAGGGAAGGGAGGAAGGGAAGGGAAAGGATGGAAAGGAAGGAAGGGAAGGGATGGAAAGGGAAGGAAGGGAAGGGAAGGGAAGGGGTGGGAAAGGAAGGGACGGGAAGGGAAGGAAGGGAAGGGAAGGGATGGAAAGGGAAGGAAGGGAAGAGAAAGGATGGGAAGGAAGGGAAGGGAAGGGATGGGAAGGGAAGGGATGGAAAGGGAAGGAAGGGAAGGGAAGGGATGGAAAGGAAGGGAAGGGAAGGGATGGAAAGGGAAGGAAGGGAAGGGAAGGGATGGGATGGGAAGGAAGGGAAGGGAAGGGATGGGAAGGAAGGAAGGATGAAAGGAAGAAAAATATGGGAGGAAGGCAGGAAGGAAGGAAGTGAAGAATGAAAATGGAAGAAAAGAAGAGAAAAATGGAAGGAAGGAGGTAAAGATATGAGAGAGAGAGAGAGAGAGAGAGAGAGAGAGAGAGAGAGAGAGAGAGAGAGAGAGAGAGAGAGAGAGAGAGAGAGAGAGAGAGAGAGAGAGAGAGAGAGAGAATCATTTCAAACAAAAGCGATAAAACATCCATATTTGTCATCCAAAACAACAACAACAAACACAACCTGCCGAGCGAGGGAATAAGTTTACGAGTCTTTGCCCCCGGCTGAACAGACAGGGTCGGCACTGCCCGCCCTTCCGCCTCTCACACCATCTGTATCCAAAGGGCCAACACATCAATCGGGCTCTCGTGGGCGTTCTTTTAGGTTTATGGCACAGAAAAAGGGTCATACTGCCACTAACAAATGAGGAGCATAAGCCCGGGGGCGCGTCGCTTCACTCACTCGTCGTCCATACTTCCGAGCACGCCCCCACGCAGCTGCCCTGTCCATCCCAAGTCCCTCCCGGCAGGATCGGCTGACTTGCCCCATCCATGAGTTACGTGGGCGTCCCCTTGACCTCCTCCACTCAGGGTTGTCTCGTGGAGATAACCCCGTGAGCAGGATCGACGTCCGGGAGGCGCGCCACGTGCCCGTACAGCCGGAGTTGGCGTTCACGGACTAAGCTGGCAACAGGCCTTGATGCAGGTTCACGGAGTAGTCGTTGGTTTAACACGAAGTCGTTCCAGCGATGCTCCGTGATCCTGCGAAGGCACCTGGCACCAAAGGCATCGGCACGCTCCTCCAGGCCGCTGTTCAGTGTCCGTGTCTCACAGCCACGCAGTGAGACAGGGAGCACAAGCGACTTAAAAGGTTCGAATCTTTTTCCGCCTGCATAGATATCGACAGCGCCATATACTCGTGTTGAGCGAGTCCACAACACCGTGGGCCTACCACCAGGGTCATTAAACTTCCCCTGGAAATGCCCAAAACGCCTACGAAAACCGTGTCAAATATGTGTGCTTGGGCGCCGAAATGTTTAAGCGTATGACCCTATCAGCTACCAGGTTAAGAGATGCACAATGGTCACAGGCGGTGCAGTAACTTGCCTATGCCAGCCTCTCCTCCGCCGCCTACGCCTATGAATCAGCGCTTCCCAAACAATGCACCATCACTGACCTTAAGTTCGCTGCGATTACTCATAAAATCTTGCCTGTTAGCTATTGTGTGCGACGCTCACTGCAGGTTACTGGTGTGTAATTCACCCACGGCCTGATCACGAGCTGGGCTCGCAATCGCCTCCAAGTTCCGTCCTGACCCGAGCAAGTTCATTATAATCGCTCTCCGGGTACTGGCGTGACCTCCACACACCACACACCCGTCCCCTTGCTCAAGGGGGCAGCAACCGCTCCTGTCAGTGGAAAAATCCGCCTGAGCAGGCTCGAACCTACGCCCTCCAGACCATGGAGCCTGGCTGTGCAGCGCTCTACCACTGAGCTATCGGAGCGGTGTGTGTGTGTGTGTGTGTGTGTGTGTGTGTGTGTGTGTGTGTGTGTGTGTCAGTCAGTACCCTACGGAAGGAATTTGAGCTCATTAAACCGATCCCTGGGTACAGCTGTGTGTGTGTGTGTGTGTGTGTGTGTGTGTGTGTGTGTGTGTGTGTGTGTGTGTGTGTGTGTGTGTGTGTGTGTGTGTGTGTGTGTGTGTTCGTTTGTCGCTGTTTATCTATCTATCTGTCTGTCTGTGTATGTCTGTCTGTCTGTCTGTGTATGCCTGTGTCTGTCTGTCTGTCTGTGTATGCCTGTGTCTGTCTGTCTGTCTCTCCCTCCGCCGTCACAGTACAAAACAATATACAATCATTCCAGTGTGTGTGTTCCTTTTATACACATGGGCGGGCCTGTCTAAAGTACTGGTCTCGCCCACGACTCCTATGCGTACGGGGAAAGGCGACAAGGCCAGGAAGTGAAGAGCAGCGAGACAGGGCCGTATTCTTAAACATTTTGGCTCCCAGGCACACACTTACTTGACAAGGCTTTCATAGGAGTTGTGGGCATTTCCAGGGGTATTTTCATGGCCCTGGTGGTAGTGTGACCCTTCTTCTGTACCATGAACCTAAAATAACACTCATGAGAACCCGATGAACTCCTTTGTGGCGTTTGGAAATAGTTGACGTGGGGAGTGAAAGCGTCTGATAATACCATCCTTTAACACATATCGGCGCAGAACACACACATATTTGACAAGGCTTTCATAGGAGTTGTGGGCATTTCCAGGGGTAGTTTCAAGACCCTGGTGGTAGTGTGACCCTTCTTCTGCACCGTGAACCTAAAACAACACTCATGATAACCCGATTAACTCCTTTATGGACTTTGGAAATAGTTGACGTAAGGAGTGAAAGCTTGGGGCATTTCCAGGGGTAGCTTCATGGCCCTGGTGGTAGTGTGACCCTTCTTCTGCACCATGAACCCAAGAAACACACATCTGACAAGGCTTAGGAGTTGTGGGGCGCATTTCAGGGGTAGTTCAAGACCTGGCGTGTGTGTGACCTTTTACTGGAACCTAAAACAACACTCATTGATTAACTCCTTTATGGACTTTGGAAATAGTTGAAGTGAGGAGTGAAAGCGTCTGACAATACCATCCTTTAACACATATTTGACAAGGCTTTCATAGGAGTTTGGGGCATTTCCAGGGGTAGTTTCATGACCCTGGTGGTAGTGTGACCCTTCTTCTGCACCATGAACCCAAGAAACACACATCTGACAAGGCTTTCATAGGAGTTGTGGGCATTTCCAGGGGTAGTGTCATGGCCCTGGAGGTAGTGTGACCCTTCTTCTGCACCGGGAACCTAAAACAACACTCATGGTAACCCGATTAACTCCTTTATGGACTTTAAAAATAGTTGAAGTGAGGAGTGAAAGCGTCTGACAATACCATCCTTTAACACATATTTGACGAGGCTTTCATAGGAGTTTGGGGCATTTCCAGGGGTAGTTTCATGACCCTGGTGGTAGTGTGACCCTTCTTCTGAACCATGAACCCAAGAAACACACATCTGACAAGGCTTTCATAGGAGTTGTGGGCATTTCCAGGGGTAGTTTCATGACCCTGGAGGTAGTGTGACCCTTCTTCTGCACCGGGAACCTAAAACAACACTCATGGTAACCCGATTAACTCCTTTATGGACTTTGGAAACAGTTGACGTGAAGGGTGGCAGCGTCTGAGCACATGGATCAGAGGAAGAAATTGTTGTATTGGTGAAAGCTTCGACCCCGTTCATTGCCTTTATCACTTGTTCGCCTTCGTATTATTCTCGTTCGGTACAGAAGAAGGATATTGGGTACTGGAAACACACACACACACACACACACACACACACACACACACACACACACACTCTCTCTCTCTCTCTCAAGGCAATAAAAAGAGTACAAAATAAAAGCCCGCTACTCGCCGCTCCTCTGTATAAGCGTTAGTATAGGGCAGCGTTACCAGAGACTATCGTACTCAGAACATTGCATTTATCAGTTAGGTCCAAAACTATCGTACCTTACCAGAGATTATCGTACTCAGAATATTGCATTTAGTAGTTACAGATTCAAAACTATCGTACCTTACCAGAGATTATCGTACTCAGAACATTGCATTTATCAGTTACAGATCCAAAACTATCGTAACTTACCAGACTATCGTACCCAGAATATTGCATTTATTAGTTACAGACCCAAAAACTATCGTAGAGAAGGATATTGGTACTGGAAACTCGACCTTTTCCATGTGTGTGAGCGTTAGTATAGGGCAGGGTTACCAGGGACTATCGTACTCAGAACATTGCATTTATTAGTTACAGTTATACTTACTCGCAAGAATATTCTCTTACGGTACAGAAGGTAAATAGGATTGGAAACTCTACCTCCTCTATTTTGAGCATCGTATAAGTTAATCCTGGTAAACACTCTTCGATTCTACATTGTCTCAAGCCTAACACTTCCTCGCTAGCATATCTTCTTGCAGTACAGAAGGATAATAGGTTTGGAAACTCTACATCCTCTATTTTGAGCATCGTATAAGTTCATAAGTTAATCCTGGTAAACACTCTTCGATTCTACATTGTCTCAAGCCTAACACTTCCTCACTAGCATATCCCCTTGCAGTACAGAAGGTAAATAGGATTGGAAACTCTACCTCCTCTATTTTGGGCATCGTATAAGCTCATAAGTTCAACCCGGTAAACACTCTTCGATTCTACCTTGTCTAAAGCCTAACACTCCCTCGCTTTCATATCATCTTACGGTACAAAAGATTAAAGGATTGGAAACTTTACCTTCTATTATAATCATCAATATAAGATCACACAGGCTATAAAGTTAATCCTGGTAAACACTCTTCGATTCTACATTGTCTAAAGCCTAACACTTGCTCGCTATCCTATCCTCTTACAGTACAAAGGCGTTTAAATTGGACAGTAAATTCCCTTCAATGCGTGTGTATACCCAATGCAAGGTCCCACGGGCTGAGAAGTGGACCCAACGTGTGTTTCTTCAAGACGTAATGGAAAGCAGAATGCGGGGAGGGGGGGGGGGGGGAGAGAGAAAGGACAGTGATAGGATGGATACACGGAAGGACGAAATATTTGGTCTTGGTTATGGTAGGAAGAGATGTAATAACGGACAGACGAAATGCTTGGTCTTGGTCTTGGTTTCGGTGGGTAAGGGGTGTGATGCTAGCTAGAAGGGAGACAAGGAGGGACGAATTGCTTGGTCTTGGTCTTGGTGATGGGATGGGTTGATGAGCCCTGAGTCTGGTGTTATGTATAGTCTAGCTCGAGTGTCACCAATTTGAACGGGCTTACTAATCAATATATTCGTGTGTGTGTGTGTGTGTGTGTGTGTGTGTGTGTGTGTGTGTGTGTGTGTGTGTGTGTGTGTGTGTGTGTAGAAAGATTTTGAGGGAGGAAGGAGGGAGGTAGATGGAGAGAGGAGAGAAAGAAGGAGGAGGAGGAAGGGTAGGAGAGAGAAGGGACTGGAGGAAGAGGGGAGACAAAGGAGGGAAGAGGAGGAGGAAAAAGGGAAGAATAGAAGAAAAAGAAGAATGAAAGAAAAAAAAGAAGAAAGGATGAATTGAGAGAGAGAGAGAGAGAGAGAGAGAGAGAGAGAGAGAGAGAGAGAGAGAGAGAGAGAGAGAGAGAGAGAGAGAGAGAGAGAGAGACAGAGAGAGAGAGAGAGAAAAAAGCGTGTGGGTGGAGGAAACTGGTGTGGTTGCTCAAGACACACCAACTGAGGAAGTGGAGA
>NC_066530.1:10001036-10182511 GCF_024679095.1 Eriocheir sinensis
TAAGTTGGGTCAGACTAACCAAGGACATAGGCAAGAATCTGTTAACCAATAGAGTGGTGGATGAGTGGAACAGGCTTGGCAGTCATATGTGTGCCAATACGATAGACACATTCAAGAAGAGGTTGGATAAGTTCATGGATAGTGAGGTTAGGTTAGGTTAGGTAGAGTGGTGGATGAGTGGAACAAGCTTGGCAGTCATATGTGTGCCAATACGATAGACACATTCAAGAAGAGGTTGGATAAGTTCATGGATAGTGAGGTTAGGTGGGGTTCGGTGCACAGGAGCTGCCTTGTACAGCAATACCGGCCTCTTGCACTCTTTATAGGTCCATAGTTTCAAAGAGCGTAACTATCAGGACACCTTTCCAATCTCCATCCGAAATTGACCTCTCTTTTGGCCACTCTATACTAATCGCTATATGAGAGCAACAGTTAGCGTTTTTTTTTTTTTTTTTACATCATGTTTTGGGTACCCTTGAGTTGCTCTGTGCTGTAAAAAGAAAAAAAAATCGGGCTCCCATTGCGACTTTCCCAAGGTCATATTGAGGTCATCCACACGAACATCTGTATCTGAAGCATCACATCCCAAAGTCTTATAAGTTGAACATTCTAAAACATCTCGGGTTCCTATTACGACTGTCTCCCAAGGTCACATTAAGGTCATCCACACGAACATCTGTATCTGAAGCATCACATCCCAAAGTCTTATAAGTTACATATTCTTAAACATCTCAGGTTCCTACTACGACTGTCTCCCAAGGTAAGGTGGAGAAATGAAATTAGAACCTTTGTTGCGGTGGGATGGAGCACACTAACACCAGACAGAGAACCAGGTGGAGAGGTGAAATTAGAACCTTTGCCTGGGCAGGATGGAGTTCGTACACTAATATTCTAAAACATCAAAGGTTCCTATTACGACTATTTCCCAAGGCCACAGAGCAGATTAACTGGGTCTGCAAGGGTGATTTTTTTCGTTCATGGTGGAGATATCACGTAAAACCGTCACTAGCATCACAAAACAGTCCTTCAAAACCTCAGCAACTTCTACGAGAGGCTCTTCAGACAGGGGAACCGAGGCGACAATCCCGGTACCAGCGACGTGACAAATTTGTGGCTTTACCGTGTACCAGCGACGGGACAGATTTATGGCTTTACCGTGTACCAGCGACGGGACAGATTTGTAGCTTTACCGTGTACCAGTGACGGGCCAAATTTGTGGCTTTACCGTGTACCAGTGACGGGCCAAATTTGTGGCTTTACCGTGTACCAGTGACGGGCCAAATTTGTGGCTTTACCGTGTACCAGTGACAGGCCAAATTTGTGGCTTTACCGTGTACCAGTGACGATTTGTGGCTTTACCGTGTACCAGTGACAGGCCAAATTCCAGTGACGAGCCAAATTTGTGGCTTTACCGTGTACCAGTGACAGGCCAAATTTGTGGCACCAGTGACAGGCCAAGTTTGTGGCTTTACCATGTACCAGTGACAGGCCAAATTTGTGGCTTTACCGTGTACCAGTGACAGGCCAAATTTGTGGCTTTACCGTGTACCAGTGACAGGCCAAATTTGTGGCTTTACCGTGTACCAGTGACAGGCCAAATTTGTGGCTTTACCGTGTACCAGTGACAGGCCAAATTTGTGGCTTTACCGTGTACCAGTGACGGGCCAAATTTGTGGCTTTACCGTGTACCAGTGACGGGCCAAATTTGTGGCTTTACCGTGTACCAGCGACGGGACAGATTTATGGCTTTACCGTGTACCAGCGACGGGACAGATTTGTAGCTTTACCGTGTACCAGCGACGGGCCAAATTTGTGGCTTTACCGTGTACCAGCGACGGGCCAAATTTGTGGCTTTACCGTGTACCAGCGACGGGCCAGATTTGTGATTTTACCGTGTACCAGCGACGGGCCAAATTTGTGATTTTACCGTGTACCAGCGACGGGCTAAATTTGTGGCTTTACCGTGTACCAGCGACGGGCCAGATTTGTAGCTTTACCGTGTACCAGCGACGGGCCAAATTTGTGATTTTACCGTGTACCAGCGACGGGCCAAATTTGTGGCTTTACTGTGTACTAGCGACGGGCTAAATTTGTGGCTTTACCGTGTACCAGCGACGGGACAAATTTGTGGCTTTACCGTGTACCAGCGACGGGACAGATTTGTGGCTTTACCGTGTACCACTGACAGGCCAGATTTGTGGCTTTATCGTGTACCAGCGACTGGCCAAATTTTTGCCATGATACAAACCCCCCATAATAGATGATGCCTATACTGATCACAAATGCGTTGATATATATTATGAAATGGTTTGCGTGAGTGATGATTTTTTCTCATTTTTCTCGCTTAGAAGGGCCTTTAAGAAACACGATCCCCGCAGCTATCGGGTTAGAAAGTTAAAAATCCGGGTTAACTTATGTTCTTATGATGCACACTACCGCGTATCACTGTGTATCCCTTCTCGAGTCATCTGGCAACGCTGTAAGGAGACTAGGGGCCGCTTTCACAGTCACTTTGTTTGTTTTGATCGTTACCAATGGCGGCGATCGACGCTATAGTTCTCCGCGTGAAACTGGCCGATGGGGTAGTGGCGGCTGCAGAGGAAGCGAGAGGTGTTGAGAGTGTGTGGTAAGGTGCGGGGCTAGGCTAACCCCGCAGCCCCCACTACCCCATCGGCCAGTTTTACGTGGAAATACTATAACAGCGATCGCCGCCATTGGTTACGATCAAAACCAACAAAATAAAATGACTGTGAAAGCGGCTCTAGGCCAAGGAACTGCAACTGCCAGCCCGCCTTGATCAGTAGCAGGCAGTTGGCAAGTACCGCGATGAGGTCAACAGGATCTAGAGTGTGCAGGCCACGCTTTCTTTCCACACACCCGGCCCGCCTGCATGACCTACCCCACCACCACCTGCCCCGCCACCACCACCACCACCACCGCCACTGATCGCTTTGCTTTACACGGATAAAGGAATGATATGGAAGGGAAGGAACGACGGCCGGGGGAAGGAATGGAGAGGAAGGAAATGGTGAGAAAGGAAAAATGGATAGGTGAAAGGAACTGGATGGTATGGGTGAAAGGATTTGAACCCTGGCCCGCGAATTCGTAGATAGGCACGCTAACCATTACGCCACAGAACGAAGGAAAGGAAATGGAAGGGAAGGAACGACGGATGGGTGACAGAAGGGAAAAGAAAAAGATAAACAATGAGAATACTAACATAACCTCTACCACTGCCTTGTCAAGTGTGTGTGTGTGTGTGTGTGTGTGTGTGTGTGTGTGTGTGTGTGTGTGTGTGTGTGTGTGTGTGTGTGTGTGTGTGTGTTTAATTAAGCCCTGAAATGTCAGCAGGAAGAAAGGAAGGAAGGAAGGAAGAAGGGAAGGAAGGAAGGAAGGAAGGAAGAAAGGAAGGAAGGAAGGAAGGAAGAAAGGAAGGAAGGAAAGGAAGGAAAGAAGGAAAGAAATTGAAGGGATGCAAAAAAATATATAAATAAAAATAAATAAAAAAGAAAGCAGGTAAAATTTTCTCAGGTAAGTAAATACAGACTTTCTAAATACTAACTAACTGACTAACGGGGAGCATACGTCAGGGGGCGCGTCGCTTGGCTCACCCGCCGCCTATACTAAATGGGAAAAATAATATAGAGGAACTGTTGATGATGATGATGATAGAAGAAGAAGAAGAAGAAGAGGAGGAGGTGGAGGAGGAGGAGGAAGTCGGGTGAAAATTTATGAATAGGTGTGTCATTCTCTCTCTCTCTCTCTCTCTCTCTCTCTCTCTCTCTCTCTCTCTCTCTCTCTCTCTCTCTCTCTCTCTCTCTCTCTCTCTCTCTCTCTCTCTCTCTCTCTCTCTCTCTCTCTCTCTCTCTCTCTCTCTCTCTCTCTCTCTCTCTCTCTCTCACACACAACTTTCACGCGCCGTCGATCAGCTCTCTTGACCTCCTCCTCCTCCTCCTCCTCTACTCTTGTTGTTGTTGTTGTTGTTGTTGTTCTTCTTCTTCTTCTTTCTTTCTTTCTTTCTCTTTTACTACCTGTTCTTGTCCTCCTCCTCCTCTTCCTTTTCTTCTTCCTGCATATCCTCCCTTTTCTCTTCATCCTCCATTCCCCATTTGCTTTTCCCCAATCCTTTCTTCCTCATTTAAGTTTATATATCAACCTTCACCGTTCCTGGGTTAGTCCTAGTGCGTGTATATATCTATGTATGGAAGGATGGAATGTATGTATGTATGGATGTATGTATGTATGGATGGATGGAATGTATGTATGTGTGTATGTATGCATGTATGTATGTATGGATGGATGGATGGATGTGTGTTTGTATGTATGTATGTATGTATGTATGGCAGGATGGAATGTATGTATTTATGTATGTATGTATGTATGGAGAGATGGAATGTGTGTGTGTGTGTGTGTGTGTGTGTGTGTGTGTGTGTGTGTGTGTGTGTGTGTGTGTATATATGTATGTATGTGAATGTATGGATATGGACTTTCATCATCGGGCAACAGAGGAGTAACAACAAGACCGAAAGTAATAAATAATAATAATAATAATAATAATAATAATAATAATAATAATAATAATAATAACAATAATAATAACAATAATAATAATAATAATAATAATAATAATAACTCACCCTTCAGACCCAAGCCACTACGACTGTCACACACACATACCTGGAGGAGAAAAAGACAATAATAATAATAACAATAATAATAATAATAATAATAATAATAATAATAATAATAATAATAATAATAATAATAATAATAATAATAATAATAATAAAAATAGCCCTTACTTAAAACCTCGTCAAGACCTCATTACCTAGCAACCAGACCCACAACCAAACACACACACACACACACACACACACACACACACTACTGCTTCTACTACTACTACTATACACACACACACACACACACACACACACACACACACACACACACACACACACTACTACTACTACTACTATCACTACACGACCTTCATAAAAATGGAAATAAGAGAAATTAATTAAGAGGAGGATGAGGAAGATGAGGACGTCAGGATGAGAGAGAGGAAAGATTAAGCTATTTCTCTAAGGTCAAAGGTTAAGTTTGGGGTATATATATGGTGTCCCTCTCTCCCCTTCTCAAGCCACACCTTTCTCTGCATTCACGAACTCTGCCTTTTTTTTATATACATTGCAATAACCACTGATAAAAAAATAATAATATTGTTCCTTTTTTATTCTCCGGCAACAGATGTCCTCAAGAACCGGGAGTCCTTGAAGCACTAATAAGGGTCCTATTCCTAAACACTTCGGCGCCCAGGTACACACATTTGACAAGGCTTTCGTAGGAGTGTCGGGCATTTCCAGGGGTAGTTTTATGACCCTGGTGGTAGTCTGACCCTTCCTCTGTACCGTGAACCCAAAGGACCACTCACTAAAACCCGATTGATCTCCTTGGTCTTTGAAAGTAGTTGATGTGAGAGGTGGAAGGTAGTTTTATGACCCTGGTGGTAGTCTGACCCTTCTTCTGTACCGTGAACCTAAAGAACCACTCACTAAAACCCGATTGATCTCCTTTTTGGTCTTTGAAAGTAGTTGATGTGAGAGGTGGAAGGTAGTTTTATGAACCTGGTGGTGGTCTGACCCTTCCTCTGTACCGTGAACCCAAAGAAACACTCACTAGAACCCGATTGATCCCCTCTTTGGCCTTTGGAAGTAGTCGATGTGAGAGGTGCAAGCGTCAGACAGTACCAACTTTAAACACTTCGGCGCCCAGGTACACACATTTGACAAGGCTTTCGTAGGAGTGTCGGGCATTTCCAGGGGTGGTTTTATGACGCTGGTGGTAGTCTGACCCTTATTCTGTACCGTAAACCTAAAGAACCACTCACTAAAACCCGATTGATCTCCTTTTTGGTCTTTGAAAGTAGTTGATGTGAGAGGTGGAAGGTAGTTTTATGAACCTGGTGGCAGTCTGACCCTTCCTCTGTACCATGAACCTAAGGGACCACTCACTAGAACCCGATTGATCTCCTTTTTGGTCTTTGAAAGTAGCTGATGTGAGAGGTGGAAGGTAGTTTTATGACCCTGGTGGTAGTCTGACCCTTCCTCTGTACCATGAACCTAAGGGACCACTCACTAGAACCCGACTGATCTCCTTTTTGGCCTTTGAAAGTAGTTGATGTGAGAGGTGGAAGGTAGTTTTATGACCCTGGTGGTAGTCTGACCCTTCTTCTGTACCGTGAACCTAAAGAACCACTCAGTAAAACCCGATTGATCTCCTTTTTGGTCTTTGAAAGTAGTTGATGTGAGAGGTGGAAGCGTCTGAGAATACCGTCCTAGGAGACCTTCAACCCTCGACCCTGCCTCTTATCGCTAGTCACGTAAGGGAATGAAGGTAAAAGAACCGTGACTGAGGCTTCTGCATAAACACTGGTCGAATATGCTGGTGGTGGTGGTGGTGATGGTGGTAGTAGTAGTAGTAACAATAGTGGTGGTAATAGTAGTAGCAGCAGCAGTAGTAGTAGTAGTAGTAGTAGTAGTAGTAGTAGTAGTAGTAGTAGTAGTAGTAGCAAAATCTGGCTGAGTCTGAATTCGGGAACTCAATCCGAATCACAGCCTCCTTGACCGGATATATTACCAATCAAAATGAAAGGGGAGAAGACAACCCTCAAGATATTAGGTCACTAAGGAATGAAATCTCCAAAAACAGAGAAGGAAAACAGAGAGACACTCTGAGTGACCTAATGAGAGAACTCCCAGAAGACACAAGGAGGAGGACAGATATTGCACAGGAAGTGGGCGCTTCAAACTGGCTAACCACACTACCTATCAGGGCAAAAGGCTTCAACTTAAACAAAAAAGAATTTACTGATGCCCTTGCCCTCAGGTATGGCTGGCCAGTGGATGGGCTCCCAAACATGTGTAACTGTGGCTCACCCTTCAACCAAAATCATGCCATGACATGCAAGAGAGGAGGTTTCGTCTGCATGAGACATGATGAAGTAAGAGACGTAACAGCTCAGATGCTGAAAGAAGTCTGCCACGACGTGACTGTGGAACCCATGCTGCTCCCTCTGCAAGGCGAACACCTCGCCAGACGCACCGCTAATGTTTCGAACGAAGCACGAGTGGATGTTAGCGCCAGAGGGTTTTGGACTCGTGGACAAAGGGCATATTTTGATATAAGGATCTTTGATCCCATGGCCCATTACAGAGACCTGACCCTTGATGCAGCCCACAGAAGAAACGAACAAGAGAAGAACAGAGCATATGAAGAAAGAATACAGAATGTGGACCAGGGCTCCTTCACCCCGGTAGTATACACGACGGCAGGAGGGATGGGACCAAGGGCGCAGAGCTTCTACGCACGACTCGCCGCACCACTGGCGGATAAGAAACAACAGCCAGAAGCAGTGTGGTCGCCTGGATGAGATGCAGGCTGTCCTTCTCCCTCCTGAGGTCAGCCTTGGTCTGCCTGAGAGGAACCAGGTCACCTGCACCCAAAACCACCCGCATTGCTGACCTGGACTTTGAGGCGACGGTGGTTGATAGTCGTATCAACCACAAGCTCTGTTAGCTTAAAAATAAAATGTTAAGTAAAGTTTGTAATATTAAATAAAGATGGTTGTCGGCCAATCATATACAATGGCGGGGGGCCAATTGCTTTGTGAAAGGATATGAGAAAATATACCGCTCACAACGCAACTCTAATAGATGGAGGCCCGTAGTAGTAGTAGTAGTAGTAGTAGTGGTAGTAGTAGTAGTAGTAGTAGTAGTAGTAGTAGTAGTAGTAGTAGTAGTAGTAGTAGTAGTAGCTGTAGCAGTGGTAGTAGTAGTAGTAGTAGTAGTAGTAGTAGTAGTAGTAGTAGTAGTAGTAGTAGTAGTAGTAGTAGTAGTAGCAGCTGTAGTAGTAGTAGTAGCTGTAGCAGTAGTAGTAGTAGTAGTTTTAGTAGTATCACAGACAGATGAAGAAGAAAAAGAAAAAAAAAATATGCAGACGGAAAAGTTAAAAATTATAACATGATGAAAAAGAGCGGACAAAAAATATGATCAAAAGGAAAAAAAAGGAAAATTGAAAGAAAATTAAGGAAAAGAAGAAAACAAGCGATGTGACGGAGATGGGCACCGAGGTCACGCGCAGCACTGGCATATACCCCAAACTTAACCTTTGACCTCAGAGAAATAGCTTAATCTTTCTCTCATCCTGTCTTCCTCCTCCTCCTCCTCCTTTTAATTTCTCTTTTATTTAATTTTTATCAAGGTCTGTGTGTGATTCTCCTGCGTGATTTTGACTTGTTTTTGTTCCTTCGTCTTCAGGTTTACCCGCGAGAAATAGCTTAATCTTTCCTCTTTCTCATCCTGTCCTCCTCATCTTCCTCCTCCTTTAATTTCTCTGTCATTTCCACTATCATCAAGGTGTGTGTGCCATTTTCCAGCGTGATTTTGATCGTTTTTTGTTCCTTCGTCTTCAGGTTTACCCGCGAGAAATAGCTTAATCTTTCCCTCTTTCTTATCCTGACGTCCTCATCTTCCTCCTCCTCTTAGTTTCTCTGTTATTTCCACTATTATCAAGGTCTATGTCATTTTCCTGAATGATTTCAATTTTTTCATTCCTTTAAGTTTACCTCCAGAACGGACTCAAAAGCCAAGGTGACGGAGATGAGCACTAAGACCACGCGTAGCACTTTCATACAACCCAAACTATCCCTCTCTATCCCTGTCCCTTCCATTCCCTTCACGCTTGGTCCGCCGAGTACGCAGAGAGGGAAGGAGTCACAGTGTCTAACCGCGCCCAAGTTCCCGAGGCCTTCACGCGGCGGCCAGCCAGTACGCGGGGCTTCAAGGCGAGCCACTCACTACCCGATGACCTTATGTGCTTGGCGGCGTCCATACTTGCAAGCATCTCGGGGCTCACACACCCACGTTTGGTAAGGCTTTGGTAGAGGTTGAGTTAGTATTGCCATGGGTAGTTTTGGGAGCTTCGTGATAGTTTGACAAGGCTTTGGTAGTGGCTGTGTTAGTATTGCCATGGGTAGTTTTTGGGATCCTAGTGATAGTTTGACAAGACTTTGGTAGTGGCTGTGTCAGTATTTCTATGCGTAGTTTCGGGAGCATAGTGAAAGTTTGACAAGGCTTTGGTAGTGGTTGTGTTAGTATTGCCATGGGTAGTTTTGGGAGCCTACTGGTAGTTTGGCAAGGCTTAAGTAGAGGTTGAGTTAGTATTTCCATGGGTAGTTTTGGGAGCCTAGTGAAAGTTTTACAAGGCTTTGGTTGTGGTTGCCTTGTCAAACTTGTCATTAGGCTCATAACACTACCCATGGAAATACTAACACAACCACTACCAAAGCCTTGTCAAACTTGTTACTAGGCTCATAACACTACCCATGGAAATACTAACACTTTCGTAGAGGCCGTTATGGGTATTTCTGTGATGTTTCATGAGCCTAGTGATAAGTTTAACAAGGCTTTGATAGAGGTTGTGTTATTATTCCATGGGTGGGTAGTTTCATGAGCCTAGTGATAATCTGACAAGCCTTTCGTAGAGGCCGTGTTAGTATTCCCATGGGTAGTGTTATGAGCCTAGTAATAGTTTGACGAGGCTTCTGCACCATGAACGTGAAAATAACACTCATTAGAACCCGACAAATGCCCCTTGTGGACTTGAAAAACAGCTGTTGTGAGAGCCTAGAGCGTCTCAGAATACGACCCCAGAGCTTCATGTATCAGCCAGCCAGCAAGCTTCTCCACACAAACAAAGAACAATATACTGATGCATTAGTCTTAGTCATGTAAACAGGCCTCCACACAAGCTTGGCCTTCAAAATAATCGTTCATAACACGTGCATATACAACACAGTGTTAGCGTAGGAACGGGAGGAAGAGGTTGAATGGGCTGGTTATAAGTGACTATCCTTGCATCCTCCACTATAAGACGTAAGGGACTGAAGGGGCTGGCTATAGATGATTGTATCCTAGTTGACGGGACTGGGTATAGATGACTGTACCCACCACCACAAGACAAGTGACAGGAGCTGAATGGATTGGCTATAAGTGACTGTATCCTCGCTGAAGGGAGTGCGTAAAGAATAGATGATTGTATCCTCCTCCACAAGACGAGAATAAAGGGCTGAATGGACTGGCTATAAGTGACTGTATCCTCTCTTAAGGGACTGAGTATAGATGACTGTATCCTCGCCTCCACCACAAGACATAAGAACATAAGAACGTAAGGAGAATAAAGGGCTGAATGGACTGGCTATAAGTGACAGTATCCTCTCTTAAGAGACTGAGTATAGATGACTGTATCCTCGCCTCCACCACAAAACATAAGAACATAAGAACGTAAGGAGAATAAAGGGCTGAATGGACTGGGTATAAGTGATTGCATCCACTCTTAAGGGACTGAGTATAGATGACTGTATCCTCGCCTCCACCACAAAACATAAGAACATAAGAACGTAAGGAGAATAAAGGGCTGAATGGACTGGCTATAAGTGACTGTATCCACTCTTAAGGGACTGAGTATAGATGACTGTATCCTCGCCTCCACCACAATGAGGGGCGAGTCCACAGTCCACCTCAGGAAGAATCAGGACGTATAAGGCAAGTGATATTTACAAGGCGCCCGAGAAGACACTGGCCTCCTCCTCCTCCTCCTCCTCCTCTGTCTCCTCTCTCCTCCCCTTTACTCCAACACAACTGCCTCCTCCTCCTCCTCCTCTGTCTCCTTTCTCCTCCCCTCCCCTTTACTCCAACACAACTGCCTCCTCCTCCTCCTCCTCCTCCCACTCTTCATCTTCATCCTCCTCTTCCCTGTCTCCTCTCTCCTCCCCTCCCCCTTACTCCAACACAACTGCCTCCTCCTCCTCCTCCCTTCATTCAACCTTGCCACTCTCCCCTTCTCCACACACCTCCTCCTTCAATGCTCTCCTTCTCTTCGTCCCCTCCCTTCCCTTCCCCTTCTTTCCTTCCTCTTCCCTTCCCTTCCTTCCTTCCTCATCCCCTTCCCGTCTCTCCGTCGCATTCCCTTCCTCACCTTCCCCTTCCCTTCCCTTCTCAACTATGCCTATCACCCTATAAACATGAGCACAAAAGGAGTCTGCAAGAGGTCAGTAGGTCTATGCAAGGCAGCTCCTGTGAACCTAACCCCACCTAACCTCACTATTCATGAATTTATCTAATTTTGAATGTGTCTATCGTTTTGGTATTCACGACATGACTGCCAAGCCTGTTCCACTCATCCACCACTCTATTGGTAAACCAGTTCTTGCCTATATCCTTGTTGAATCTGAATTTATCCAACTTAAACCCATTGCTACGTGTCCTACCCGGCTCTCTTGCCACCAGAACCTTATAAATATCCCCCTTATTAAAGCTCTTCATCCATTTATAAGCCTCGATCAAGTCTTCTCGCACTCTTCGCCTTTCTAGAGAATACAAGTTTAATTGTTTATGTCTTTCCTCGTATGGCAAGTTTCTTAACCCATGAATCATCTTAGTCATCCTCCTCTGCACCGATTCTAACATTGTGATACCCATTCTTTAGAAGGTGACCAGAACTGAACCGCATAATCGAGGTGAGGTCTAACTAATGCTAAATATATACAGCCTGAGGATGACTCCAGTGCTCCTAATGCTTACAACTTGATACCCATTCCATACTAAGGTGACCAGAACTGAACCGCATAATCAAGATGAGGTCTAACTAATGCTAAATGTAGTTTGAGGATGACTTCAGGGCCTCTATTGCTTACAACTGAACAGCCATTCCATACTAAGGTGACCAGAACTGAACCGCATAATCGAGATGAGGTCTAACTAATGCTAAATACAGCTTGAGGATGACTTCAGCGCTCCTAATGCTTACAACTTGATAGCCATTCCATACTAAGGTGACCAGAACTGAACCGCATGATCGAGGTGAGGTCTAATACAATAATACACAATACAACTTGAGGATGACTTCAGCTCTTCGATTGCTTACAACTTTTATTTTCTTACAACAAAGGAGACGGCTCAAGGGCAACAAAAAGTGTAGAAAAAAAAGCCCACTGCTCCCTTCTCAGCTCCCCTTCTTAGTGCGACCTCCCTCTCCCTTCCCTTGCTTTCCTTTTTTTTCCTTTCCTTCCTCTTTCCTTCCCTTCCCTCTCATGTTTCCTCTCCCCTTCTTCCCTTTCCAGCTCCCCTTCTAAGTTCGACCTCCCCTTTCCCTTCCTTTTCCAGTGTAATCTCCCCTTTCTTCCCTTCCCGTCACTTCCATTCATCTACCCCGGTACAACGCCCCATCCCTTTCTATCCCCATCACTTCATACATATACACCTATTTCCCCTTCCTTTTCTTCACCCCTTCAATTCCTTTACCCCAACATAACGCCCCCTTCAATTCCCTTACCCCCAACATAACGCCCCCTTCTCTACCCCCATCAATCCACACATAAGCATCTTTCCCCCTTCATTTTCCCCTTCCTTGTCTTAATAATCTCTCCCCTTCAATTCCCTTACCCCCAACATAACGCCCCCTTCAATTCCCTTACCCCCAACATAACGCCCCCTTCTCTAACCCCATCAATCCACACATAAGCATCTATTCCCCCTTCATTTTCCCCTTCCTTGTGTTTATAATATCTCCCCTTCAATTCCCTTACCCCCACAATAACGCCCCCTTCAATTCCCTTACCCCCAATATAACGCCCTTCTTTACCCCCATCAATCCACATATGACATTAATTCCCCCTTCATTTTCCCCTTCCTTGTCTTTATAATCCCTCCCCTTCAATTTCCTTACCCCATCACAATAACGCCCCCTTCAATTCCCTTAACCCCAACATAACGCCCCCTTTAATTCCTCTACCCATTACCCCATACACAAGCACCCCTTCTCCCTTTTTCCTTCCTGCGTAAGACCTCTCTCTGCTCTCCTTCAGCCTCTCTCCTCTGCCTCGTCTTCCCCTCCCCCTCTTCCTCCCCCTCCCTCCCTCTCTCCCCGCAACGCATAATGACTCAACTTGGTTCCTCCTCCTCCTCCTCCTCCTCCCCCCCCGCCCACAGCTTTCTTCTTCCTCCTTCGTGTGCTGACAAAGAGATTGGATATGTACGCGATCCAATTCCTTAACCTTCTTTACCCGTGGAATCAAAAGCCACTGGTTTGTTTATAAGGCGTATAGGTTTATGTGGCTATTTGATACTTCTGGCGAATCACTGATGAAAATTAAGGTGTTGTGTGTGTGACCGTGTGGTGGTGTGTGGTTGTTGGTGGTGACGGTTGTGTGGTGTGGTGGCGGTGGTCTGTGGTGGTGGTGTGTAGTGGTGGTGGTGTGTGGTGGTGGTCTGTGGTGGTGGTGGTCTGAGATGGTGGTGTGTGGTGGTGGTGGTCTGTGGTGGTGGTGTGTGGTGGTGGTGGTCTGTGTGGTGTGTGGTGGTGGTGGTCTGTGTGTGTGGTGCTAGTGTGTGGTGGTGGTGGTGGTCTGTGTGGTGCTAGTGTGTGGTGGTGGTGGTCTGTGTGGTGTGTGGTGACGGTGGTGTGTGGTGCTGGGGTTGCGGTGGTGGTCTGTGTGGTGTGTGGTGGTGGTGGTCTGTGTGGTGGTGGTGTGTGGTGGTGGTGGTCTGTGTGGTGGTGGTGTGTGGTGGTGGTGGTTTGTGTGGTGTATGGTGACGGTGGTGTGTGGTGGTGGTGGTCTGTGTGGTGCTAGTGTGTGGTGGTGGTGGTTTGTGTGGTGTATGGTGACGGTGGTGTGTGGTGGTGGTGGTCTGTGTGGTGGTGGTGTGTGGTGCTAGTGGTCTGTGTGGTGGTGGTGTGTGGTGCTGGTGGTTTGTGTGGTAACGGTAGTGTGTGTGGTGGTGGTGGTCTGTGTGGTGTATGATGACGGTGGTGGTGGTGCGTGTCGGTAACGTCAGGGTGGCGGCGAGGGGGCCTACAAACACCCCCGCGGCGCGTCACACCCAGCAAGACAGAAGGGGGAGGGATGCGTCATGGCCACGTTCGTACCAGGGTTCGTACTAACGCAAACACGGCCAAGACGGGCCTGGCGCGCCCCGCGGCCCGGGCACGGCGGGTGAACGGTCGGCCTCACCTGCGTTGCGGCAGTAGGTGAGTCGGTCGTCCTGGAAGGTGGGGCGGGGCACCACGGCGGGGCCGGACACTGACCAGTGGCGCGTGCGGGCCGCAGCCGCCGCCGCCTGCCGCTGCGCGCCGCTCACAATGCGAATATCCAGGTCACGATGCCCCGCGAAGGACTGGGTGACGCTGGACGAGATGTGCAGCGTGGAGGCCGCCTGCGGCTCGCTGAGGGAGCGGACCAGCTGGCTGCGGCCCTCGCTGCTGGCCCCTCGTGGCCCCGGCCCCGGCCCTGGTCCAGGCCCGGGGCCCCCCGTCCAGCCCAGAATGGGTTCGTCCTCGGACGACGAGCACGAGGACGACGCCGAGGACAGGCTGCAGGGCACGGAGGAGGAGGAGGAGGCGGGGGAGGGCGGCGGCGTGGGGAACACGTGGGACGTGACGCAGGCGCCGCAGCCGCAGGCGCGGGACCCCTCGCAGCCCTTGGCGTGGTAGGAGTAGCACATGGGCAGGTACGGCTTCAGCGTCACGATGGAGCCGCTCGTGTCACCCTCAGACGCCGGCGGCGGCGGCGACCCCGCGGTCGGCTTGCGGTCCTTCTTGCGACGTTTGCGAGGCTTGATGATGCGCGGCAGACAGTTTTCGGCGTGGCCGGTGCTGCCCTCGTCCGACGTGACCGACACGGCGTCGCTGGCGGCGGGCGGCGAGGCCTCGGCCTCCG
Organism: Eriocheir sinensis; assembly: GCF_024679095.1. NCBI lineage: Eukaryota > Metazoa > Arthropoda > Malacostraca > Decapoda > Varunidae > Eriocheir > Eriocheir sinensis. The sequence goes on from NC_066530.1 coordinate 10,015,813, forward strand.
GGCCCCGTGTGGGCCGCGGCGGACCCCGGCTGCTGAGGATGAGCGGCGCGCCCTGCGTGTGCAGTGCCAGGCGCGCCAGCGGCAGCCGATCCAGCTCATCGCCGGCTTCCAAGCTGCTGCTGCTACTGCTGCTGCTGCTGCTGCTCGTCTCGGCGGCGAGAGGAAACTCGCCGGGCTTGGCAGTCTGTTGCTGTCGCTGCACTCGACGTTGCTGCTGTTGTTGTTGTTGTTGTTGTTGTTGTTGTTGATGATGATGATGTTGCTGGTGGGGGTGGGGGTAGCGGTGGTAGTGGTGGGGGCTGGGGTGGTGCAGGTGGTGCTGGGGCCGCCCCTGGTGGGAGCGCCCAGAGCCCCGCCGCTGTGGCAAGAACGAAAAGAGTGGCATCCCCGCCAGGGCCGAGCCGCCCTCCAGCAGATAGCCGGTGGGGGGCTCCAGGGGGGACTGCTGGCCTGGGTCCTGAGTCGGTAGGCGTCCCCGGGGGTGGCTGCGGCCGCCCCGGGGCTTGGAGACGATGAGGCACGAGCCGCGGTACCTGTCCACGTCGTGCATGGCGCCGCCGCTGTCTTGAGATCCTTCAATATCACAATGGTTAACCCGCGTCGCGGCCCTCACCACCACACGCGGGGGCCAGCACTGTGCCACCCGCAGCCCCGAGCCGCTGCCGCTGACACCGCCGCGGGGGCTCTCGGCATTACTCACACACACACACAAACACACGCCGCTGGAGGGAGTCACGTGAGAACTCAACGAGTGGACGGAACGGGCGACGTCATCCTCCCGGCAGCACAAGGCACACTGACTGACTACCGCGCGGCGCGGCAGCGAGCGCGTGGTGTGGCGCTGCCTGGCAGTGGGGCCGTGACGCAGCCAGCCCAGCCCCGGCCCAGCCCGCAGCCCCGCACTTCCTCTTTCACCACACACTAAACTCGGCCAGGCGGCGGCGACTGCCACACGCCGCCAGGCCCTCCACGCAGGCCACGAGACCAGGGGGGGTAGAGAGAGAGAGAGAGAGAGAGAGTATGTATGTATGTGTGTTACGCATTCACCTGGCCCAAACTCGTGTGCCTGTTGAGCCTGTATCGCGTGCTCTCACGTGACAGCTCGCGTGATTGTCAACACCTTCGCGGCGCACCGAGCACACCACCACCAGCAGGATTAAGAGAAACCCTGCCACCAGGCTGCACCCGCGCCTGCACCCCGGACCCGAGGCTGTAAACATCGCCACAGGGCAGGGCCAAGGGCACCAGGGCTGTCATTAACGATAAGAACGAAACGATGCGCTGGCGCCCCAGGACGCTGCGGCAAACAGCAGTTAAGCGCTGAGTAGGCATGACACACACACACACACACACACACACACACACACACGTCTCATGACAAACACCGCGACGCCTTCCTAAGCAAACAATAACACCGCGTCAGCACCGCCAGCCTGCCCGCTCGCCCCCTGCCGAGTGCCCCCGTGTCCCTCCCTACAGGTGTGCTCGCCGCCGCCTCCATAGCTTGTTCAATTTTCTTACTTTTCTCGATTATTTTTCACCTCCGTCTTCACGGCTGGGGTGTTTGTAGGCCCCCTCACCGCCACCCTGACGTTACCGACACGCACCACCACCACTCACCACCGTCACCATACACCACACAGACGTCCACCACACACCACCGTCACCACACACCACACAGACCACCAGCACCACATACCAGTACAACACAGACTTCGGTGTGGGTCTATATCATTATTTATATTTTCTCTTGACGCCTTTTCAAAGATCTCAATAATAATAATAATAATAATAATAATAATAATAATAATAATAATAATAATAATAATAATAATAATAATAATAATAATAATAATAATAATAATAATAATAATAATAATAATAATAATAATAATAATAACAATAATAATAATAACGAGAGTATCAACAACAACAACAGAGTATCAGGACACCTCTCCTCCCGAAATTGACCTCTCTTTTGGCCACTCGTCTCAACTCTTCTGTATGGGAGCGATGGTTTGCGGGCTTTTTTTTTTTTTTTCCCTTAAGTTGTCTCCTTTTCAGTAAAATAAATAAAAATCCTCCCACGACAACAGCCTTCCCTGCTTTCGTACACCCCCCAGTAGCCGCCGCGCCCCATCCCTCTCCTTGCTGCCGGGTGTAATTTTGTAACCACGCCCCCTAATAAGATCAATCACTGCTTCCTCTTCCTCCCGCTGCGGCCACGGCCGGTAATAACACGGCGCTCGTTTCCGGCACCGTTTTGTCAAGCTCTTCGTTGCTGCCAAGTCTTTTTCTGCATGTGTGGCTGTGAGACACGGACACTGAACAGCGGCCTGGAGGGGCGTGTCGATGCCTTTGGTGCCAGGTGCCTTCGCAGGATCACGGGGCATCGCTGGAACGACTTGGTGTTGAACCAACGACTACTCCGTGAACCTGCATCAAGGCCTGTTGCCAGCTTAGTCCGTGAACGCCAACTCCGGCTGTACGGGCACGTGGCGCGCCTCCCGGACGTCGATCCTGCCCGCGGGGTTGTCTGTACGAGCCAACCCTGAGTGGAGGAGGCCAAGGGGACGCCCACGTAACTCACGGCTGGGCCAAGTCAGCCGATCCTGCCGGGAGGGACGTGGGATGGACAAGGCAGCGGCGTGGGGGCGTGCTCGGGAGGACCGCCGGGAGTATGGACGGCGAGTGAGTGAGGCGACGCGCCCCCGGAGTATGTTCCCCATCAGTCAGTTAGTTAGTACATCGCTTAATACGTGTGTTTGGCGGTTGTTCAGACATTCGGTCGTCTTGCAGGCTTTCCCTTACTAGACGTCACTTATATTTTTTACAGTTATCACCAACTCAAGAAACAAGGCCCCGCCGCACTCTCCGCGCGTTTGGCTCTCAAACAACTACTCCCCAAGGCTACAAAAGAGCTTAGTGGGGATGACTGTAGACTTTTCGTTTTCATGGTGCAGAAGCCTTGTCAAGCCATCACCAGGCTCTTAACGCTACCCATGGAAATACTAACACAACCTATACCAAAGCTTTTATAGGCCTCCGTGGTGCTGTGGTTAGCGTGCCTAGCTATGAATCCGCGGGCCCGGGTTCGAACCCCGGGCCGGGCAGTCGACGTGCAGCCCACTCATCTGTTCATCCTCCTTTTTGGGCTGGTCGACAAATGTGTACCTGGGGAAACAAGGGGAAGGTAAACTGTGGTAACCCGGATGTCATAACCTGCCCTGTGTCCCGGGATGATGGTTTCTCACCCACCACAGGCTCAAGGGCCAATGCGACGGGTAGGAGCACCGAGGCCACGCACAGTTATATAATATGCCCCCAACTCTACCTCTACCAAAGCTTATTAACTGTGGGTGTGAAAGCCCCAGAAAGGCTCGAGAGGAAGGGCCGCGGCAACTACTCCTATTCCCCTGAACCTTTCCCGTCTCTATGGAAGTGTGGTCCCCGAGTGAAGACGCTTGGCTGTTGCTTCGAAACTAACCACGAGGTGCTCTGGAAGTGATTCACACTCAAAATTATCCTGCATAACCTAACATAACATAACCTGCCCTGTTCAAGAAAGGGTGCCACATACCCGCACAGAGAAGGGAAAATACTCTCATTGGTTCCCACTCAAAATTATCCTGCATAACTTAACCTAACCTGACCTGTTCAAGAAAGGGCGCCACATACCCGTGCAGAGAAGGGAAAATACTCTCATTGGTTCCCACACACACACACACCTGACCTGTTCAAGAAAGGGCGCCACATACCCAAATCCCACACACACACACACCCACACACACACACACGCTCTGTATTGGTGGTGCTTCGGCAAACTGTCCATTGCCGAAAGTACAAGGTCGACCTCTTACTGAGTTCACGTATGGTTAAAAATGTCGCCAAGCCCGAGGGACACGACATAACAGGGGGAGAGTTTGGAAGGATAGAGTTTGCCTTCCTTATATTTTTAAACGTTTCTGCGCCCAAGTTCACGTATTTTACAAGGCTTTAATAAGAGTCTGGGGTATATCCATGGGTAGTTTAATGATCCTGGTGATAATTTGACCCTTCCTCTGTACCAAGACCCTAAGGAAACACTCACGAGAACCCAACTTATCTAAACGTTGGCCCCTGGAAGTAGTTGATGTGAGAGGCGGGAGCGTCTGAGAATTCCGATCCCGTCCACTGCCACAAGTACAGGGACGACCTCTTGCTGAGTTCACGCATGGTTTAAAGTATCGCCAAACCTGAGAGACACGACATAACAGGAGAGTTTGGAGAGATTGTGTTTGCCTTTCTTGGAGGAGAGATGAGATTAGATTGCAGGGTAGCGGGCAGTGGTGACGGAGATGGAAACGATGGAAGGAAGGAAGGAGGAGGGAAAGGAAGAAAGAAAGAAAGGAAGAAAAAAAGGAAGGAAAGGAGAGAGCAGAAAAAAACTAGGAAACGAAAGACGCGAGAGAGAGAGAGAGAGAGAGAGAGAGAGAGAGAGAGAGAGAGAGAGAGAGAGAGAGAGAGAGAGAGAGAGAGAGAGAGAGAGAGAGAGAGAGCAGAAAAAAACTAGGAAAGGAAAGACGCGAGAGAGAGAGAGAGAGAGAGAGAGAGAGAGAGAGAGAGAGAGAGAGAGAGAGAGAAATATTAATAAGACCACAGACTTGATGATGGTGGCTTTCTTTCTTTCTTTCTTTCTTTCTTTCTTGCTTGCTTGCTTGCTTTTCCTTCATTCCTTTCTTTCTTCCTTCCTTCCTTTCTTTAATTCTTTCTTTCTTCCTTCCTTATTTCCTTCCTTTATCTCCTTCCTTTCTTCTTTCATTTCCTTCCTTCCTTATTTCCTCCCCTTCCTTCCTCCCCTTCCTTCCTTATTTCCTCCCCTTCCTTCCTTTATTTCCTCCCCTTCCTTCCTTCCTTATTTCCTCCCCTTCCTTCCTTCCTTCCTTATTTCCTCCCCTTCCTTCCTTCTTTATTTCCTCCCCTTCCTTCCTTCCTTATTTCCTCCCCTTCCTTCCTTCCTTATTTCCTCCCCTTCCTTCCTTCCTTATTTCCTCCCCTTCCTTCCTTCCTTATTTCCTGCAGTGCGTTCATTCCTTCTTTCCTACCCTTCCTTCCTTCCTTCCTTCCTTATTTCCTCCCCTTCCTTCCTTCTTTATTTCCTCCCCTTCCTTCCTTCCTTATTTCCTCCCCTTCCTTCCTTCTTTATTTCCTCCCCTTCCTTCCTTCTTACCTCCCTTCATTCCTTCCTTCTTACCTCCCTTCCTTCCTTCCTTCTTATTTCCTCACCTTCCTTCCTTCCTTCCTTCCTTATTTCCTCCCCTTCCTTCCTTCATTATTTCATTACCTTCCTTCCTTCCTTCCTTCCTTACTTCCTCCCCTTCCTTCCTTATTTCCTCCCCTTCCTTCCTTCCTTCCTTCCTTCCTTCCTTATTTCCTCCCCTTCCTTCCTTATTTCCTCCCCTTCCTTCCTTCCTTATTTCCTCCCCTTCCTTCCTTATTTCCTCCCCGTCCTTCCTTCCTTATTTCCTACCATACCTTCCTTCCTTATTCCTTCCTTCCTTCCTTATTTCCTCCTTCCTTCCTTCCTTCCTTATTTCCTCCTTCCTTCCTTCCTTCCTTATTTCCTCCCCTTCCTTCCTTCCTTATTTCCTCCCCTTCCTTCCTTCCTTATTTCCTCCCCTTCCTTCCTTCCTTATTTCCTCCCCTTCCTTCCTTCCTTCCTTATTTCCTCCCCTTCCTTCCTTCCTTCCTTATTTCCTCCCCTTCCTTCCTTATTTCCTCCCCTTCCTTCCTTCCTTCCTTATTTCCTCCCCTTCCTTCCTTCCTTATTTCCTCCCCTTCCTTCCTTCCTTATTTCCTCCCCTTCCTTCCTTCCTTATTTCCTCCCCTTCCTTCCTTCCTTCCTTCCTTATTTCCTCCCCTTCCTTCCTTCCTTCCTTCCTTATTTCCTCCCCTTCCTTATTTCCTCCACTTCCTTCCTTCCTTATTTCCTCCCCTTCCTTCCTTACTTCCTTTCCTTCCTTCCTTCCTTACTTCCGCACCTTCCTTCCTTATTTCCTCCCCTTCCTTCCTTCCTTCCTTATTTCCTCCCCTTCCTTCCTTCCTTATTTCCTCCCCTTCCTTCCTTCCTTATTTCCTCCCCTTCCTTCCTTATTTCCTTCCTTCCTTCCTTCCTTAGTTCCTCCCATTCCTTCCTGCATCCTTCCTTTCTTCCTTACTTTCCTTCATTCCTTCCTTCCTTATTTCCTTCCCTTCCTTCCTTCCTTATTTCCTCCCCTTCCTTCCTTCCTTATTTCCTCCCCTTCCTTCCTTTATTTCCTTCCTTCCTTATTTCCTCACCTTCCTTCCTTCCTTCCTTATTTCCTCCCCTTCCTTCCTTCTTCCTTCCTTATTTCCTCCCCTTCCTTCCTTCATTTCCTTCCTTCCTCCCTTCCTTCCTTATTTCCTCCCCTTCCTTCCTTCCTTATTTCCTCCCCTTCATCCCACATCACCCTCTGCTTACTGCTTTCCCCTTTCCAGCAGGTCCAGTGATGCTTCCAGTGGCAAGCTCATGTACTGTCAAATGGTCTGCTTTCACTCCCCTCCCTGCACCGGTCCTGGCCTCAACAGGTTTGGCGAGATGCTGAGTGTGTGTGTGTGTGTGTGCGTGTGTGTGTGTGTGTGTGTGTGTGTGTGTGTGTGTGTGTGTGTGTGTGTTGAGGGGGAGGGCGAGGGAAGGAAAGGAAGGGAAGGGAAGGGAAGGGAAGGGAAGGGAAGGGAAAGGAAGGAAAGAGAAAGGAAGGAAAAGGAAAACAAGTGTGTGTGTGTGTGTGTGTGTGTGTGTGTGTGTGTGTGTGTGTGTGTGTGTGTGTGTGTTGAGGGGGAGGGCAAGAGAAGGAAAGGAAGGGAAGGGAAGGGAAGGAAAGAGAAAGGAAGGGAAGGGAAAGGAAGGAAAAGAAAGGAAAACAAGTGTGTGTGATGTGTGTGTGTGTGTGTGTGTGTGTGTGTGTTGAGGGGAAGGGCAAGGGAAGGAAAGGAAAGGAAGGGAAGGAAAGGGAAGGGAAGGAAAGAGAAAGGAAGGGAAGGGAAAGGAAGGAAAGGAAAGGAAGACAAATGTGTGTGTGTGTGTGTGTGTGTGTGTGTGTGTGTGTGTGTGTGTGTGTGTTTACCTAGCTATGATACACAGGAATGGAGCTACACACGTCCCATCTCCAAATCTAAGTTGATCAAGTTCCCCTTTAAATTCATGGCTATTTGAACATTCTCCTTTTTGTGGTCATTCCCGGTGTCCATGCATCTGTGGGGAAAGCTGTTTATCTCATTCTGTCACCTTGTCTTCCTGTTTCTGTCACTCTTGTATTCCTAGCGATGTATTCTTAACCCGTACGCTGCGATTGTCAGGGATTTGGCCTTCACTGGTAGCCTGGTAACATATAGTCCCAGGTCTTTCTCTGCCTCTGTGGTGAATAGTGGAGTGTTTCCCATGTGGTACTGATATGCTGGATATCCCTTCACTGGTAGCCTGGTAACATATAGTCCCAGGTCTTTCTCTGCCTCTGTGGTGGATAGTGGAGTGTTTCCCATGTGGTACTGATATGCTGGATATCCCTTCACTGGTAGCCTGGTAACATACAGTCCCAGGTCTTTCTCTGCCTCTGTGGTGGATAGTGGAGTGTTTCCCATGTGGTATTGGTATGCTGGATGTCCCTTCACTGGTAGCCTGGTAACATATAGTCCCAGGTCTTTCTCTGCCTCTGTGGTGGATAGTGGAGTGTTTCCCATGTGGTATTGGTGTGCTGGATATCCCTTCACTGGTAGTCTGGTAACGTACCCTCCCAGGTCTTTCTCTGCCTTTGTGGTGGATAGTGGAGTGTTTCCCATGTGGTATTGGTGTGCTGGATATCCCTTCACTGGTAGCCTGGTAACTTATGCTCCTAGGTCTTTCTCTGCCTCTGTGGTGGATAGTGGAGTGTTTCCCATGTGGTACTGGTGTGCTGGATATCCCCTCCCAAGGTGAAGGACTTTACTTTTTCTTCAATGAATTGTAGCAGCCACTTTTTGTTCCATTCCTGTAGCTTGGTGATGTCTTCTGGTAGGATATGCACAGCCAGGGGATTAAAGAAAGAAAAACACACCCATCACATACATTATACAACACTTCAACACAACACAACTCTCTTCAACACACATGTAACACCTCTCTGGATCACCTCACACTTGCACCTCAACACTAATCAATGGGATAAAACATTTCAGTGCCCAAACACACATTATTTAACAAGGCTTTCGGAGAGGAGTTTTGGGTATTTCCAGGGGTAGTTGTATGACCCTGGTGGTAGTCTGAGCCTTCTTTTGTACCATGAGCCTAAAATACCACTCATGAGAACCTGACCGATCTCCTTTTTTGGCCTTTGGAAATAGTTGATGTGAGGGTGGAAGTGTTTGACAATAGCAACCCTAGTGTCCCATATAAACAGGTCATCCACGTCCATCACTTCCCTTCCCCTCATAACCCTGAATGCCACAATCAGGTCCCCTCTCTCTCTCTTTCCTCCTCTAATTTAATGCAAACCTAATCTTTCCAGTCTCTCCTCGCATGTCGTGTCTCAGGGTGGGCACCATTTATGTCGCTGCTCTCTGGTTTCTCTCAGTTTTCCTAATGTTTTTCTTTCTCTCTGGAGGTCACACTGCCGCTGCATATTACCGTCTTGCTCGGGTCACTGACATGGCAAAGCAGCTTCTTCATTTTTCTTCCTTTCCTTCCTTTTCCTTTTTTCTGTTCTTTCCATTTTTTCTCACTCTCCAGTTTCTGTCTGATTTCCCATTGTTTTTTTTTCTCTCCGGAGGTCACACTGCCGCTGCATATTCCAGTTTTGGCCGAGTCACTGACACAATCAGCTTCTTCATCATGTCTTCATTTATGCAGTGAAAGCCACCCTAATGTTGGCTGGAACCTTATAAGTTTTTCCTGTTATCTTGCTCATGTGTTTATCTGAGGACAACTTGTTAGGGAATGCAACACCTCAAACACCTAAATCTTTTCCCTCTTGTGGTGCCTTGACCCGGCAGCTGCAGGGATCATGTTTCTTAAAGGCCCCTCTAAGCGAGAATAATGAGAAAAAATCATCAGCGCAATAGGCAGCAAAAAATAAATAAATAAATAAATAAAATAAAAAGCTTGGTGAGGTCTCTTGTAGGAAATCTGCAGTCAAGGGGTTAAAAAGATGGGCTTCAATCTTGCATCTTCCTCTATCTATTGCAATGTTTATATGTCTGTGTGAATGCCTGCTGGCCCATGACTCCCTCCCCTGCAATCCAGTCTTCCCAGTGACCCTCTTCACAGGCAAGGTCGCCACCAGTATTGTGTTGTCACTCAAACCGATCAGATTTCCCAAACATTTATGTGTGTGTGTGTGTGTGTGTGTGTGTGTGTATTTACCTAGTTGTAGTTTTACAGGGCTTGGGCTTACGCTCGTGTGGTCCCGTCTCCATATTTGTACTTGTCCAGTTTTTCCTCAAAGTTGTGCACACTCTTCGCCGATACTACTTCCTCACTTTGTCTGTTCCAAACCTCATGTCTCTCAAGTCAGTGTGTGTGTGTGTGTGTGTGTGTGTGTGTGTGTGTGTGTGTGTGTGTGTCATCCCTGCCTATTGCCTTCATTTCCATCATTGCCTCTATGCTGCAATCCAATCTCTTTCTCTCCCTTCCTCCAAGTCAGGCAAGCCCAATCTTTCCAATCTCTCTCTTGATTTACACGTTTAAATTACACAAATTAGGAATAATGTGAGGTCAAAAATACAGGAAGATTTCTTACTTTGTGGCTAATTTAGAATAATGCGATGTATGCCAATTCATAACGAGCTATAGTGAGTAAAAGCTTGTGTGAGTGTCTGGAGCTGGTCAGCAACGCACCGGCCAGGACAGAAGAAAATGACACAAACATTGACAGATACTCGACTGTTTCCCGCACAGTGATGGGCAACATGACGGCCTGTGTTCAGTAGCATGACCCACGCCAATCTTACCAGACTGTCGTACTAAGGTCGGTATTATAAGACACTTCCAGGTCTCACATCATCTATTTCTATAGGTCAAAGAGGGGGCTATCTGAGGCACACTAGATGCCTCATATAGTCAAGAACATGGTATAATTTTTTTTCTTTGGCTTGCTTCACCACACGACACAGTGAGAGTTCAGTGGTCGCCAGATGCCGCCAAAAAAAGAATACCGCCTTGCTTAGCTTGGCCGCCCATTTTACAATAGGGATGTGGAGTCAGATATGAAAAAATTTGACTCCCACTCCACCCCCCTCCCATCCCCCTCTTCTGCAGTACAGTGGTAGGCAAATCAAACCCCGCCTCACCGCACACCACACCACACTCAGCCACACAACAGCCCACGTATCGTAAAGGAGTCGCAGTCGGAGATATTTTTACTGACTCCAACTCTGACTCCGGCCACAAGTAGGCAACTCCGGCAACTCCAAATCCAAATATGACTCCGACTTCAACGGACAACAGGGGGCGGCACCTTACCTGCCAGGTTGTCCAGCATGTAGGAGAGGAGCTTGAGGGTCCCGTTGCTGTCCGAGTAGACGGCTTGAATTTCCATGGTGAGTGGATTTCCTTTGAGGCCAATGTTTTGCAAATTAAAAAGCTTGCCTATTTCGTACGGCAGGACGCGCAACTGATTATTGTTGAGCAGCAGTTCCCTGGAAGGACAAAGGTTCTGATAAGCAACAATGTAGAGTAGGACATCAATTAGTACAGGAAACAATGAGAAGAATATCAATTTAACTTTTTTTATGGTAGAGGGAAAACTTAAGGGTAAAACAAGGACACACAACACAGCTGATTATTGTTGAGCAGCAGTTCCCTGGAAGGACAAGGGTTATGTTTAGCAACCATGTAGAGTAGGACGTCAATATAAGGAAACATAAAGAGAAGAACATCAATTTAACTTTCTTTTTTACAGTATAGGAAACAGCTCAAGGGTAAAATAAGAACACACAATGCAGATGATTACCGTTGAGCAGCAGTTCCCTGGAAAGACAAAGGTGCTGATAGGCAACCATGTATAGTAGGACGTCAATATAAGGAAACATAAAGAGAAAAACATCAATCTAACTTTCTTTTTTACAGTAGAGGAAACACGTCAATGGCAAAAACAAGGACACTCAGGTTCTGATAGACAACCATATACAACAGGACGTCAACTTAACTTCTTTTCTTACAGTAGAGGAAACAGTTCAAGGCAAAAGCGAAGAAATGAAATGAAATATACGCAGGAAAGAAAGAGGAAAAAATAGAACAGTACAAAAATGAACTCCAGCTGTTAAATTAAACCACAATGGAGCGCTTACAACACGAATATAGACGCATTATATTAATAGGAAATGCTGAATTGAATGTGAAGAGAGGAAAGTCAAGGCTGTAGCAGATACAATATACGAAAGAATGGGAAAAAAAGAATGAGAGAAAATATATGTGATAAATTAAATAGGAAATGCCGAATTGAATGTGAGAGGAGAGGAAAGTGAAGGCTATAGTAAATGCATGTACGAGAGAAAGGGAAAAAAAAGAATGAGAGAAAAATGAACTTGAGCTGGTAAATTAAACCACAACGGAGCGCTTGCAACACGAATATACACGCATTAAATTAAATAGGAAATGCTGAATTGAATGTGAGAGGAGAGGAAAGTCAAGGCTATAGCAGATACAATAAAAAAAAAATGAACTTGAGCTGTTAAATTAAACCACAACGGAGCGCTTGCAACACGAATATACACGTAATAAATTAAATAGGAAATGCTGAATTGAATGTGAGAGGAGAAGAGAGTGAAGGCTATAGCAGATGCAGTATACGAAGGAAAGGGAAAAAAAAGAATGAGAAAAATGAGCTTGAGCTGTTAAATTAAATCACAACGGAGAGCTTGCTACACGAGTATACACGCGATAAATGAAATAGGAAATGGTGAATTGAAAACGAGGAGAGGAAAGTGAAGGCTGTAGCAGATACAATAAAATAAAAAACTTCAGCAGCTAAATAAAACCACAACGGAGCGCTTGCAACACAAATATAGATGCGTTAAATGAAATAGGAAATGTTGAACTGAATGTGGGAGGAAAATGACAGCTATAGCAGATGCAGTATACAAAAGTAAGGGAAAAAAAGAATGAGAAAAATTAACAAAAAAAAAAAAAAAAAAAAAAATGACAACAGACCACACCCCATCAAGCATCACCTCAAGTCTCTCCCACGCTCGCCTCCCTCCTCGGAACCCAACAGACGGAACAGAATCGGATTAATCAAGCCTCGTAATTACCACTCCTTTGACAGAGTGGCCAAAAGAGAGGTCACTGCTGGATTGATCATTGGGCCATTCCTTGCTTGGCGCCACAACTGTGTGGTTATATGGCGCCGGACCTAATGCATAACCAAGTGAATTTTTAAACTATATAAAACCGGTTGAAATTTTAAAATATGATAAAACACAACACTAAGAAATCTATGTAAAACTGGTTAAAATTAAAAACATGATAAAAACAACCCTATTAAAACTACATAAAACAAGTAAAAATTTAAGACCTGAATTAAACAACATCAGAAAGATGGAGAGGTGTCTTGCTACCCCCCTCGTGAAAATTGAACTGATGTGGCAGTACTGACTCAATGCAACACCCACAGTACAAGACACAATATTAGCTGAACACAGATCCTTTGGGTGGCATTACTAAACATTCAGCGGACAGGCACACGTATTTATTTTACAAGGCTTTCATAGGAGTTTTGGGCACTTCCAGGGGTAGTTTAACCCATACAGTGTTTAGTACGTACATATAGTACCTCTTAGGGAAGTGTTTAGTACATATATGTACGCAAGCTCTTTTGAGGGCTTATACGCCCTTTATTTTTGTTTGTGTATATAACATTGTTCATTGATAGTAAAGAGGAATAATTTAACAAGTCTTTGTATTTTTAAATGGATGTTAAAGGGCCTTTCTGTACATTTGTCCGCATTCCAACAAAAATCATTATACAAGAAGGTAAGTTACTTTCTTCTAGGTAATTACTCCTTGATTCTATAATCAGTAAAGCATGTGGAATTGTAAATTATGGTTCAGAGTAATTGGAAACGAAAACTGATCGTCGGAAGCTTCATAGTGTTTTGTTGAACTTTGAGAACTACAGTTGTAGTACACGCGGCCTTGAAGCGAGCGGTGTTGCCTGACGCGCATCCTATCATTTTCTTGTACTTACAATTACTGTTTATTTTTTGAGGTTTTTGTGATGTAAAGAAGTACTTATACATTACTCACGCTTTAGGGTTGTGAGAAGTGTTTATAATGGAAAAAATATAGGCTCTAAAAAATATTAAGATAAATTTCCCTTTCCTGGTATGAAATCGTTAGCTCTGAGACAGAGAAAAATAAGAGGCTGAACATTCTGGGGTTCCATTCCTCACATATAAATATATATATATATATATATATATATATATATATATATATATATATATATATATATATATATATATATATATAGATATATATATATATATATATATATATATATATATATATATATCAAATAATTTGTAATTTTTTTTACAATTTAAGGGGCAAATAAAAAAATACGAAAAAAGTGCAACCTGGCATGACCCCTATCGATGACAAAAGACAACACTGTACGGGTTAATGAGCCTGGTGGTAGTCTGAGCCTTCCTCTGTGCCATGAACCTACGAAAACACTCATTAGAACCCGACTGATCTCTTCTTCAGCCTAAGGAAATAGTTGATGTGAGAAATGGAAGTATCTAAAAATACCAACTTTTGTATTTTTTTTTTTTTTTTTTACAACAAAGGAGGCAGCTCAAGGGCACAAAAAAAATTAAATAAATAAATAAATAAATAAATAAAAGCCCGCTAATTGCTGCTCCCATAAAAGAATCAGAAGAGGTGGCCAAAAGCAAGGTCAAATTCGGGAGGAGAGGTGTCCTGATACCCTCCTCTTGAAAGAGTTCAAGTCGTAGGCAGGAGGAAATACAGATGAAGGAAGATTGTTCCAGAGTTTACCAGCGCGAGGGTTGAAAGTGTGAAGATGCTGGTTAACTCTTGCATAAGGAGTTTGGACAGTATAGGGATGAGCATGAGTAGAAAGTCATGTGCAGCGGGGCCGCGGGAGGGGGGGAGGCATGCAAGTTCAGAAGAGCAGTCAGCGTGGAAGTATCGATAGAAAATAGAAAGAGAGGCAACTTCGCAGCGGAATTTAAGAGGTAGAAGACTATCAGTAGGAGGAGGAGAGCTGATGAGACGAAGAGCCTTAGCCTCCACTCTGTCCAGAAGAGCTGTGTGAGTGGAGCCTCCCCACACGTGAGATGCATACTCCATACGAGGGTGGACAAGGCCCCTGTATATGGACAGCAACTGCGTGGGGGAGAAGAACTGGCGGAGACGATACAGAACGCCCAATCTCGAGGAAGCTGATTTAGCAAGAGAGGAGATATGAAGTTTCCAGTTGAGATTTTGAATTAAGGATAGGCCTAGGATGTTTAGTGTTGAAGAAGGTGACAGCTGAGTGTTGTCGAAGAATAGGGGATAGGTGTTTGGAAAATTGTGTCAAGTTGATAGGTGGAGAAATTGAGTTTTTGAGGCATTAAAGGACACAAGGTTCCTTCTGCCCCAATTGGAAATGATAGCAAGGTTTGAGGTTAAGCGTTCTGCAGCCTCTAGTCTGGAGTCGTGTACTTCCTGTTGTGATGGTCTTCTATTGAAAGAAGTTGAATAATGCAGAGTGGAGTCGTCGGCGTACGAGTGGACAGGACAGTTTGTTATGGAAAGAAGATCATTGATGAATAACAGGAAGAGAGTGGGTGATAGGACAGAGTCCTGTGGAACGCCACTGTTGATAGGTTTAGGGGAAGAAAAGTGACCGTCTACCACCGCAGAGATAGAACGGCCAGAAAGGAAACTGGAGATAAAGGAACAGAGAGAGGGACAGAATCCGAAAGAGGGCAGTTTAGAAACCAAAGACTGGTGCCAAACTCTATCGAAGGCTTTCGATATGTCTAGCGCAACAGAGAAAGTTTCACTGAAATGGCTAAGAGAGGATGACCAAGAGTCAGTTAAGAGAGCAAGAAGATCACCAGTAGAACGCCCCTTGCGGAACCCATACTGGCGATCAGATAGAAGGTTAGAAGTGGAAAGGTGCTTTTGAATCTTCCGGTTAAGGATTGATTCAAAGGCTTTAGATAGACATGAAAGTAAAGCTATTGGGCAGTAGTTTGAGGGATTGGAGCGGTCACCCTTCTTAGGCACAGGCTGTACAAAGGCATACTTCCAGCAGGAAGGAAAGATAGATGTTGATAGGCAGAGGCGAAAGAGTTTGACCGGGCAGGGTGTCAGCACAGAAGCACAGTTTTTAAGGACAATAGGAGGCACTCCATCAGGTCCATAAGCCTTCTGAGAGTAGAGGCCAGAGAGGGCATAGAAAACATCATTAGGAAGAATCTTAATAACAGGCATAAAGGAGTCAGAGGGGGGATGAGTAGGAGGAATATGCCCAGAATCATCCAAGGTGGAGTTCTTACAGAAAGTTTGAGCGAAGAGTTCAGCCTTAGAGACAGATGAGACGGCAGTACTGCCTTCAGGGTTAAGGAGAGGAGGGAAAGAGGAAGAAGTAAAATTGGAGGAGATATTTTTGGCTAGATGCCAGAAGTCACGGGAAGAATTAGAAGAAGCAAGGTGTTGACATTTTCTATTTATAAAAGAAGTTTTGGTAAGTCGGAGAATCTGGCGCCAATATTAACTGAATGTAGATCCTGGTACTTAATGGGACCTGAATCTGGCACCAATATTAACTAAATGTGGATCCTGGTACTTAATGGGACCTGAATCTGGCGCCAATATTAACTAAATGTGGATCCTGGTACTCAATGGGACCTGAATCTGGCGCCAATATTAACTGAATGTAGATCCTGGTACTTAATGGGACCTGAATCTGGCACCAATATTAACTAAATGTGGATCCTGGTACTTAATGGGACCTGAATCTGGCACCAATATTAACTAAATGTGGATCCTGGTACTCAATGGGACCTGAATCTGGCACCAATATTAACTGAATGTGGATCCTGGTACTTAATGGGACCTGAATCTGGCACCAATATTAACTAAATGTGGATCCTGGTACTTAATGGGACCTGAATCTGGCACCAATATTAACTGAATGTGGATCCTGGTACTTAATGGGACCTGAATCTGGCACCAATATTAACTAAATGTGGATCCTGGTACTTAATGGGACCTGAATCTGGCACCAATATTAACTAAATGTGGATCCTGGTACTTAATGGGACCTGAATCTGGCACCAATATTAACTAAATGTGGATCCTGGTACTTAATGGGACCTGAATCTGGCACCAATATTAACTGAATGTGGATCCTGGTACTTAATGGGACCTGAATCTGGCACCAATATTAACTGAATGTGGATCCTGGTACTTAATGGGACCTGAATCTGGCACCAATATTAACTAAATGTGGATCCTGGTACTTAATGGGACCTGAATCTGGCACCAATATTAACTGAATGTAGATCCTGGTACTCAATGGGACCTGAATCTGGCACCAATATTAACTGAATGTGGATCCTGGTACTTAATGGGACCTGAATCTGGCGCCAATATTAACTGAATGTGGATCCTGGTACTTAATGGGACCTGAATCTGGCGCCAATATTAACTGAATGTGGATCCTGGTACTTAATGGGACCTGAATCTGGCGCCAATATTAACTGAATGTGGATCCTGGTACTTAATGGGACCTGAATCTGGCCAATATTAACTAAATGTGGATCCTGGTACTCAATGGGACCTGAATCTGGCGCCAATATTAACTAAATGTGGATCCTGGTACTCAATGGGACCTGAATCTGGCGCCAATATTAACTGAATGTGGATCCTGGTACTTAATGGGACCTGAATCTGGCGCCAATATTAACTGAATGTGGATCCTGGTACTTAATGGGACCTGAATCTGGCACCAATATTAACTGAATGTGGATCCTGGTACTTAATGGGACCTGAATCTGGCGCCAATATTAACTGAATGTGGATCCTGGTACTTAATGGGACCTGAATCTGGCGCCAATATTAACTGAATGTGGATCCTGGTACTCAATGGGACCTGAATCTGGCGCCAATATTAACTGAATGTGGATCCTGGTACTCAATGGGACCTGAATCTGGCGCCAATATTAACTGAATGTGGATCCTGGTACTTAATGGGACCTGAATCTGGCACCAATATTAACTGAATGTGGATCCTGGTACTTAATGGGACCTGAATCTGGCACCAATATTAACTGAATGTGGATCCTGGTACTTAATGGGACCTGAATCTGGCACCAATATTAACTGAATGTGGATCCTGGTACTCAATGGGACCTGAATCTGGCGCCAATATTAACTAAATGTGGATCCTGGTACTCAATGGGACCTGAATCTGGTGCCAATATTTACTGAATGTGGATCCTGGTACTTAATGGGACCTGAATCTGGCACCAATATTTACTTAATGTGGATCCTGGTACTCAATGGGACCTGAATCTGGCACCAATATTTACTGAATGTGGATCCTGGTACTTAATGGGACCTGAATCTGGCACCAATATTTACTGAATGTGGATCCTGGTACTCAATGGGACCTGAATCTGGCACCAATATTTACTGAATGTGGATCCTGGTTCTTAATGAGACCTGAATTTGGCACCAATATTAACTGAATGTGGATCCTGGTACTCAATGGGACCTGAATCTGGCACCAATATTAACTAAATGTGGATCCTGGTACTCAATGGGACCTGAATCTGGCGCCAATATTAACTAAATGTGGATCCTGGTACTCAATGGGACCTGAATCTGGCGACAATATTAACTAAATGTGGATCCTGGTACTTAATGGGACCTGAATCTGGCACCAATATTAACTGAATGTGGATCCTGGTACTCAATGGGACCTGAATCTGGCACCAATATTAACTAAATGTGGATCCTGGTACTTAATGGGACCTGAATCTGGCACCAATATTAACTAAATGTGGATCCTGGTACTTAATGGGACCTGAATCTGGCACCAATATTAACTAAATGTGGATCCTGGTACTCAATGGGACCTGAATCTGGCGACAATATTAACTAAATGTGGATCCTGGTACTTAATGGGACCTGAATCTGGTGCCAATATTAACTGAATGTGGATCCTGGTACTCAATGGGACCTGAATCTGGTGCCAATATTAACTGAATGTGGATCCTGGTACTCAATGGGACCTGAATCTGGCACCAATATTAACTGAATGTGGATCCTGGTACTCAATGGGACCTGAATCTGGCGCCAATGTTAACTGAATGTGGATCCTGGTACTCAATGGGACCTGAATCTGGCGCCAATGTTAACTGAATGTGGATCCTGGTACTCAATGGGACCTGAATCTGGCGCCAATGTTAACTGAATGTGGATCCTGGTATCAACCCCTTGACTGTGGATATCCTACAAGAAGACCTCACCAAGCTACAGGAATGGAACAAAAAGTGGCTACTACAATTCAATGAAGGAAATGTAAAGTCCTGAATCTTGAGAGGGGAAATCCAGCACACCAATACCACATGGGAAACACTCCACTATCCACCACAGAGGCAGAGGAAGACCTGGGAGTGTATGTTACCAGGCTACCAGTGAAGGGATATCCAGCATACCAATATCACATGGGAAACACTCCACTATCCACCACAGAGGCAGAGGAAGACCTGGGAGTGTATGTTACCAGGCTACCAGTGAAGGGATATCCATCATACCAATATCACATGGGAAACACTCCACTATCCACCACAGAGACAGAGAAAGACCTGGGATTATATGTTACCAGGCTACCAGTGAAGGGATATCCAGCATATCAATACCGCATGGGAAACACTTCACTATCCACCACAGAGGCAGAGGAAGACCTGGGAGTGTATGTTACCAGGCTACCAGTGAAGGGATATCCAGCATACCAATATCACATGGGAAACACTTCACTATCCACCACAGAGGCAGAGAAAGAACTGGGAGTGTATGTTACCAGGCTACCAGTGAAGGGATATCCAGCATACCAATACCACATGGGAAACACTCCACTATCCACCACAGAGGCAGAGAAAGACCTGGGACTATATGTTACCAGGCTGCCAGTGAAGGGATATCCAGCACACCAATACCACATGGGAAACACTCCACTATCCACCACTGAGGCAGAGAAAGACCTGGGACTATATGTTACCAGGCTACCAGTGAAGGGATATCCAGCACACCAATATCACATGGGAAACACTCCACTATCCACCACAGAGGCAGAGGAAGACCTGGGAGTGTATGTTACCAGGCTACCAGTGAAGGGATATCCAGCACACCAATACCACATGGGAAACACTCCACTATCCACCACAGAGGCAGAGGAAGACCTGGGAGTGTATATTACCAGGCTACCAGTGAAGGGATATCCAGCACACCAATACCACATGGGAAACACTCCACTATCCACCACAGAGGCAGAGGAAGACCTGGGAGTGTATGTTACCAGGCTACCAGTGAAGGGATATCCAGCATACCAATACCACATGGGAAACACTCCACTATCCACCACAGAGGCAGAGGAAGACCTGGGAGTGTATGTTACCAGGCTACCAGTGAAGGGATATCCAGCGCACCAATACCACATGGGAAACACTCCACTATCCACCACAGAGGCAGAGGAAGACCTGGGAGTGTATGTTACCAGGCTACCAGTGAAGGGATATCCAGCGCACCAATACCACATGGGAAACACTCCACTATCCACCACAGAGGCAGAGGAAGACCTGGGAGTGTATGTTACCAGGCTACCAGTGAAGGGATATCCAGCGCACCTATACCACATGGGAAACACTCCACTATCCACCACAGAGGCAGAGGAAGACCTGGGACTATATGTTACCAGGCTACCAGTGAAGGCCAGATCTGTGCTAATCGCAGCGGACGAGTCAAACAGGACCTGAATCTGGCGCCAATAGTCTTCACACCTCTCCATCCAAAACTGACCCTCTCTTTTGGCAACTCAACTGTTTACTTATACAGGAAAAAAGAATAAGGAAAAATATAGTGACAGAGAAAAGATAAGAAATGAGGAATGGAAGAGGGAGATAGAGGGAGGTGAAGAGAGAGATGAAGGATTTGTTTTCTGTGCTGCTTCCTTTCCTATAAACAAATGAAGGGAGCACAAGAAACATGTCTATTGAATACACACAAACACCAAACATCACCAGCAGCCCTTAATAATGATGATGACGATGGTGATTATTTATTATTATTATCATTATCATTTATATTTCACCATTATTATTATTATGAGACAAATCACCTCACCAAGACAGAGAAAATGAAAACAATGAGAGAAGTAGAAAGAGGAGAGGTGAAGATGAATTGAATTTCTGGATATTATTTAACATGATTTATAACAACAGGATATCAAAGGAGGAGGTGACGAGAGGGTGTAGGCAGTGTAGCGGACATGTTGAATGTGGTTGAAGGTGGTGTGGGCATGTCAAAAGGAAGAGGAGGACTGTGGAGTTAAGACCTGAGGAAGTGGAAGCAGAAGGGAGGTGACCAGGGCCTGTATTCTCAAACCTTTTAGTGCCCAAGAACACAAGGCTTTCATAGGAGTTTGGGGCATTTCCAGGGGTAGTTTAATGACCCTGGTGGTAGTGTGAGCCTTCCTGTGTACCATGAACCTTAAGAAACACACAACTGATAGGGCTTTCATAGGAGTTTTGGGGCATTTCCAGGGGTAGTTTAATGACCCTGGTGGTAGTGTGACCCTTCCTCTGGACCGTGAACCAAAGGAAACACACATTTGATAGGACTTTCATAGGAGTTTTGGGGCATTTCCAGGGATAGTTTAATGACCCTGGTGGTAGTGTGACCCTTCCTGTGTACCATGAACCAAAGGAAACACACATTTAATAGGGTTTTCATAGGAGTTTTGGGGCATTTCCAGGGGTAGTTTAATGACCCTGGTGGTAGTGTGACCCTTCCTGTGTACCATGGACCTTAAGAAACACACAATTGATAGGGCTTTTAAAGGAGTTTTGAGGCATTTCCAGGGGTAGTTTAATGACCCTGGTGGTAGTGTGACCCTTCCTGTGTACCATGAACCTTAAGAAACACACAATTGATAGGGCTTTCATAGGAGTTTTGGGGCATTTCCAGGGGTAGTTTAATGACCCTGGTGGTAGTGTGACCCTTCCTGTGTACCATGAACCTTAAGAAACCCACAATTGATAGGGCTTTCATAGGAGTATTGAGGCATTTCCAGGGGTAGTTTAATGACCCGGGTGGTAGTGTGACCCTTCCTGTGTACCATGAACCAAAGGAAACACACATTTAACCCCCATGGCGTCGGAACATTTCCCACCCGTGACCCCCCCCAGCGTCGGCAAAAAAAAAAAAAAAATTCTCCAAAATGCTGAAAAAAAAAAAAAAACAAGTCATCAGTCATGAAAAGTGTCAAAAATGACATCTAGTCATTCGGTGTGTGTCTGTCGCGTCGTATATATGTATACATTGGGGGAAGCTGGAAAGTGGACTCAGCCTATGTAATAAGCATGGTTAATAGGGTTTTCATAGGAGTTTTTGAGCATTTTCAGGGGTAGTTTAATGACCCTGGTGGTAGTGTGACCCTAGTTCTGTACCGTAAATGTGAAAAAACAAACATTAGCACCCAAGTACACAAGGCTTTCATAGGAGTTTGGGGCATTTCCAGGGGTAGTTTAATGACCCTGGTGGTAGTGTGGCCCTTGCTCTGTACCATAAATGTGAAAAAAACAATCATTAGAGCCTGACTGACCTCCTTTTCGGACTTTAGAAATTAATGATGTGGGAGGTGGAAGCATCTGAGAATACTGCGCCAGAAGCAACCCTGAAGAAGACATGGATGGTGTCTGGAGGAGGACATGAGAAGGATGAATGCCAGGGAAGGGAGAGAGTGTAACATCGTAGAGAGTGGGAGAGACTCAGCCCGCACAACCCCAAAGGAGGAGAAAATATGGACATTATACAAAGAAGAACTAGAAGAAGAAGGAGGAGGAAGAAGAGGAAGTAGAAGAAGTAGTAGAAGATGAAGAACAAGAAGACAGAGAAGAAGAAGAAATAGATGATGAAAAACAAGAAGTAGAAGAGGAAGAAGAAGAAAAAGAAGAAGAAAAAAGTAAAGAAAAAGATGAAAAAGATGAAGAATAAGAAGGAGAAGAAGAAAAGGAAGAAGTAGAAGTAGAAGAAGATGAAGAAAAACAAGAACAAGTAGAAGATGAAGAAGAACCAGACAAACCAGTCCCTGAACCTTACCTAAGAAACATCAGCTCAACAATTTAGCACACGACCCACAACTACAAGAGAGGCATAACCACTAACATCTTACCCGAGACACATTAGTTCACCAATGAGTACACAAACAAGACTAAAAGGGAGAGGCAAAACCCGTCACAGCATCTCCCTTACCTGAGACACACTAGTTCACCAATTAGTACACAAACAATAAGACTAAGAGGGAGAGCCTTAACCAGGAACAGCATCTCCCTTACCCGAGACACACTAGTTCACCAATGAGTGTATAAACAATAGAAACAGGCGGGAGGAACATAACCATCAACAGCATCTTACCCGAGACACATTAGTTCACCAACTGATACACAAACATTAAAGACTAGAAGGGAGTAACCAATAACTGCATTTTCCTTACCTGAGACACAACCTAACCTAACCTAACCTAAATATCCATAATGAACACCACTGAACATCACTGTGTTATTGCAGTTTCTCTAATCTGACCTAAATAGTTCACCAATTAGTACATACACATCAGGAACAGAAGGGAGGAACATAACCATCAACAGCATCTTACCTGAGACGCGTTAGTTCACCAATTTCGGCGGGGAGGCTGCGGATTTTGTTACATGACAGGTCGAGATACATAAGGTGTTCCAAGCGAGCAATTTCAGCAGGAATGCGAGACAAACAGTTGTCATTCAGGTACAGAGATGTTAAGTGCTGCAGGGACCATACTGCTGGACTGATGTTTCGAATATTTCCTGAAAGAGTAAAAAATGAATTCAGTAACAAAGCTGAGAGGAAAATTTCAAGGCAGAGCAATCCAAAGTGTGTGTGTGTGAGCATTTACCTATTTGTATATACCTATATGTACTATTATGTAGTCTACTGGGCCCGAGCTAAGCTCTAATTAGATAAATTCATGGACAGTGATGTTGGGTGGGATTAGGTTCACAGGAGCTGCCTAGTATAGACCGTTCAGCCTCTTGCAGAATTCCTACGTTCTTATGTTAACTTCAGCTCTTCCCTTTACCTTTCTATTCCTATTGGTGTTAAGTGTTCTCACCAACCAGTAATTACCACACAATTCTTAGCAATTGGGTCTCTCACTAGTGTCTCCATTGTTTTCATAGCTTAATTACACCATTCTCTACTTGGTATTGGTTTTCTTTCCTCTTTTGTTTGAGAATCTTCCTCCGTTTCACAGTTACCACAATTTGAGTTTTGTCTTTCCAGTTCTGATTGTTTTTGTTGATGTTTTCCTCTTCTGTTGGAACTAATATGGCACTCTCCTCAGCTGTCTTATATGTAGTGGCACTCTCCCCAGCTGTCTTATATGTAGTGGCACTCTCCTCAGCTGTCTTGTATGTAATGGCACTCTCCTCAGCTGTCTTGTATGTAGTGGCACTCTCCCCAGCTGTCTTATATGTAGTGGCACTCTCCTCAGCTGTCTTGTATGTAGTGGCACTCTCCCCAGCTGTCTTATATGTAGTGGCACTCTCCTCAGCTGTCTTATATGCAGTGGCACTCTCCTCAGCTGTCTTGTATGTAATGGCACTCTCCTCAGCTGTCTTGTATGTAGTGCCACTCTCCTCAGCTGTCTTGTATGTAGTGGCACTCTCCCCAGCTGTCTTATATGTAGTGGTACTCTTCTCAGCTGTCTTGTATGTAATGGCACTCTCCTCAGCTGTCTTGTATGTAGTGGCACTCTCCTCAGCTGTCTTGTATGTAATGGCACTCTCCTCAGCTGTCTTGTATGTAATGGCACTCTCCTCAGCTGTCTTGTATGTAATGGCACTCTCCTCAGCTGTCTTGTATGTAATGGCACTCTCCTCAGCTGTCTTGTATGTAATGGCACTCTCTCAGCTGTCTTGTAGTGGCACTCCCCAGGTGTCTTGTATGTAATGGCACTCTCCTCATCTGTCTTGTATGTTTTGGCACTCTCCTCAGCTGTCTTGTATGTAATGGCACTCTCCTCAGCTGTCTTGTATGTAATGGCACTCTCCTCAGCTGTCTTGTATGTAGTGGCACTCTCCTCAGCTGTCTTGTATGTAGTGGCACTCTCCTCAGCTGTCTTGTATGTAGTGGCACTCTCCTCAGCTGTCTTGTATGTAGTGGCACTCTCCTCAGCTGTCTTGTATGTAATGGCACTCTCCTCAGCTGTCTTGTATGTAATGGCACTCTCCTCAGCTGTCTTGTATGTAGTGGCACTCTCCTCAGCTGTCTTGTATGTAGTGGCACTCTCCTCAGCTGTCTTGTGTACTGGCACTCTCCTCAGCTGTCTTGTATGTAGTGGCACTCTCCTCAGCTGTCTTGTATGTAGTGGCACTCTCCTCAGCTGTCTTGTATGTAGTGGCACTCTCCTCAGCTGTCTTGTATGTAGTGGCACTCTCCCCAGCTGTCTTGTATGTAGTGGCACTCTCCTCAGCTGTCTTGTATGTAGTGGCACTCTCCCCAGCTGTCTTGTATGTAATGGCACTCTCCTCAGCTGTCTTGTATGTAGTGGCACTCTCCTCAGCTGTCTTGTATGTAGTGGCACTCTCCTCAGCTGTCTTGTATGTAATGGCACTCTCCTCAGCTGTCTTGTATGTAGTGGCACTCTCCTCAGCTGTCTTGTATGTAGTGGCACTCTCCTCAGCTGTCTTGTATGTAGTGGCACTCTCCTCAGCTGTCTTGTATGTAGTGGCACTCTCCTCAGCTGTCTTGTATGTAGTGGCACTCTCCAGAGCTGTCTTGTATGTAGTGGCACTCTCCTCAGCTGTCTTGTATGTAGTGGCACTCTCCTCAGCTGTCTTGTATGTAGTGGCACTCTCCTTAGCTGTCTTGTATGTAGTGGCACTCTCCTCAGCTGTCTTGTATGTAGTGGCACTCCACATCTTTCTTGTATGTAATGGCACTCTCCTCAGCTGTCTTGTATGTAGTGGCACTCTCCTCAGCTGTCTTGTATGTAGTGGCACTCTCCTCAGCTGTCTTGTATGTAGTGGCACTCTCCTCAGCTGTCTTGTATGTAGTGGCACTCTCCTCAGCTGTCTTGTATGTAGTGGCACTCTCCTCAGCTGTCTTGTATGTAATGGCACTCTCCTCAGCTGTCTTGTATGTAGTGGCACTCTCCTCAGCTGTCTTGTATGTAGTGGCACTCTCCTCAGCTGTCTTGTATGTAATGGCACTCCTCAGCTGTCTTGTATGTACTGGCACTCTCCTCAGCTGTCTTGTATGTAGTGGCACTCTCCTCAGCTGTCTTGTATGTGGCACTCTCCTCAGCTGTCTTGTATGTAGTGGCACTCTCCTCAGCTGTCTTGTATGTAGTGGCACTCTCCTCAGCTGTCTTGTATGTAATGGCACTCTCCTCAGCTGTCTTGTATGTAGTGGCACTCTCCTCAGCTGTCTTGTATGTAGTGGCACTCTCCTCAGCTGTCTTGTATGTAATGGCACTCTCCTCAGCTGTCTTGTATGTAGTGGCACTCTCATCAGCTGTATTGTATGTGGCACTCTCCTCAGCTGTCTTGTATGTAGTGGCACTCTCCTCAGCTGTCTTGTATGTAGTGGCACTCTCCTCAGCTGTCTTGTATGTAATGGCACTCTCCTCAGCTGTCTTGTATGTAGTGGCACTCTCCTCAGCTGTCTTGTATGTAATGGCACTCTCCTCAGCTGTCTTGTATGTAATGGCACTCTCCTCAGCTGTCTTGTATGTAATGGCACTCTCCTCAGCTGTCTTGTATGTGGCACTCTCCTCAGCTGTCTTGTATGTAATGGCACTCTCCTCAGCTGTCTTGTATGTAGTGGCACTCTCCTCAGCTGTCTTGTATGTAATGGCACTCTCCTCAGCTGTCTTGTATGTAGTGGCACTCTCCTCAGCTGTCTTGTATGTAGTGGCACTCTCCTCAGCTGTCTTGTATGTAGTGGCACTCTCCTCAGCTGTCTTGTATGTAGTGGCACTCTCCTCAGCTGTCTTGTATGTAGTGGCACTCTCCTCAGCTGTCTTGTATGTAGTGGCACTCTCCTCAGCTGTCTTGTATGTAGTGGCACTCTCCTCAGCTGTCTTGTATGTAGTGGCACTCTCCTCAGCTGTCTTGTATGTAATGGCACTCTCCTCAGCTGTCTTGTATGTAGTGGCACTCTCCTCAGCTGTCTTGTATGTAGTGGCACTCTCCTCAGCTGTCTTGTATGTAGTGGCACTCTCCTCAGCTGTCTTGTATGTAGTGGCACTCTCCTCAGCTGTCTTGTATGTAGTGGCACTCTCCTCAGCTGTCTTGTATGTAGTGGCACTCTCCTCAGCTGTCTTGTATGTAATGGCACTCTCCTCAGCTGTCTTGTATGTAATGGCACTCTCCTCAGCTGTCTTGTATGTAGTGGCACTCTGCTCAGCTGTCCTTTCATCCTGTCCCAATCCTTCCCCAGCCAGCTATTTTTTTTCTACAGCGAGGGAGGCAGCTCAATCATCATCATCATCATCATTTCATTGACACCTTATCCTAGGAGCTCCCACCAGGGGATGGCCACGGCAGAAGAGCTTCCAACTTTCTCTATCCAGACACTCCCTCCTTGCCTGCTCAAGGTTTCTCAAAGATCTTTCCCCCCTCTCCCTAATGTACTCTTGCACCCTATCCCTCCATTTCACTGGAGGTCGTCCTCTAGCATTCCCTCCCTCTATCTCACTCACACCCTTCTGGTCATCTTACTCTCCTCCATTCGCTCCATGTAGCCAAACCACTTTAAGGTCTGTGGCTTCACTTCTTCCACCACTCCACACTTCTTCCCTTCATCCCTGTGACACATTCCAAAATGCTCGTACACACTTTCATTACTCATTCCATCCATTCTACTCACACCACAAGCACTCCTCAAATAACTCATTTCCACTGCCTGCACTCTAGACCTCTGACTTTCATTCCAGGCCCACGTTTCACTTGCATATGTGAGGGTTGGTACTATTATTGTATTTCTCAAATCCCCCTTTACTTCCATGCTCACACTTCTGCCATTCATGATTCGTCCCAAAGACCCTACCACCCTTCTTCCTTGCAATGCCCTTTCTCTTATCTCACCCTCCATACCACCATGCTTACACATAACTGATCCAAGGTACTTAAACTCATTGACCTCCTCCATTTCTTCACCATTCAAAATTATTTTGCATTCTTTTTCACATTCAATTCCCACTCTATATGGGCATACAAAATCTACAACCTCACTTCTACTTTGCTCACAAACCATCACTTTACTTTTGTTGACATTTACTTTCAGCTTTCTCCTATTACATACACTATCAAAAACACTGACCAAATTTTGAAGGTCACTTTCATTTTCAGCAATGAGCACCGTGTCATCAGCAAACAGTATCGAGTTCAGTACCCACTTCCTTCCCTCATCGAACAGTCTTACTCCAACTTCTCCAACTTTGCCCTTCATTTCTCTAATGACACCATCCATATAAATATTGAATAACCATGGTGACATGACGCACACTTGTCTTAAGCCCGCTTTTATCTCAAAATGTTCACTTGTTTCTCCAGTAGTTTTGACACATGCAGATGCATCCTCTTAGAAAGACTTTATTGCACTAAGCAGTTTTCCTCCCACTCCATAAATCTTTAAAACACCCCACAATGCAATCCAATCGACTCTGTCATAAGCTTTTTCTAAATCCATGAAGGCGGCGTATAGTTTCTTTCCTTTTGCTATTATTTTTTCTACTACCATCCTGAAGACAAATATCTGATCCACACATCCCCTTCCCTTCCTGAAGCCTCTTTGCTCTTCACTGATTTTCTCTTCTGTAATTCTTTGCACCCTCTCTATTATGACTTTTCCATATACCTTTCTGGGTATACTCAGGAGACTTATACCTCTATAGCTGCCACATTTCCCTCTCCTGCCCTTCCCCTTGTAAACTGGGACAATGATGGCTTTCGTCCAGTCTGCTGGCACCCCCCCCCCCCCCTCCCATGCTACTTCACATATCTTGACCATCCATTTAACAACTTCATCTCCTCCACACTTCAACATTTCTGCTGTGATTCCATCAATTCCTGCTGCCTTTCCAGTTTTTAATCTTTTTATTGCCTGATTTACTTCTTCATAAGTTATACTTCTTTCTTTATATACTCCTCCTCTACCTCTACTCAAAACTGCTGCTGTTACAGCTGCTGGATGTCCATCCTCAAAATTCATTAAGTTTTTGAAATATTCTCTCCATCTCTCTTTCACAGCTTCCCCGTCTTTCAACATCTTTCCATTCTCATCCATAACTTCATTTATTTTACTTGAGGAGATATTTTCTGCATTTCTTTCGTTTTTTACTTCTTTCCAATATGATTTCCTGTTCCCTTTATATTTTTCACTTAGTCTTTTTCCAAAGTCTTCATCAACTCTCTTCTTACTTTCTTTTATTGCTTGTTTTAATTTCATTTTGCATTCTCTATATTTCTTTTTCCTTTCCCTTTTTACTTGTTCAGACACATTTCTTTCTTGAGTTTTCTTAAAAAGTTCCCTTTTCTCTTTTACTATCCTCCTTATCTCTTCTGTCCACCATGAATTTCCTTTTCTTTTTCCATCTCTCACCACTTTCATCCCTAACACTTTTTTTGTTGTAGTTACCATTATTTCTTTAAATGTTCCAAAAACTTTTTCAATATTTGTATTATCTTTTACACTTTCCCATTTTTCACTTAAGGCCTCTGCCATTTCACGGTTATACTCATCTTTTATTTCTTTTTCCTGTAACTTTTCTATCTTCAGTATTTCCTTTTTTACTTCACCTTTCTTTTCAAACACCCACTTTTCTTTCATCTTTAACTTTGCCTGCACTGCAAGATGGTCAGATCCATCAAACAGTCCTTTTACTACCTTTGCGTCACAAATTTCTTTTCTGAGCCTTTCATCTACTGCCACATAATCAATCAATCCTTTTTGAGGCAGCTCAAGGGTACAAAAAAAAAAAAAGCCATACAGGCGCTGCTCCAAAATATATTCCTTCTTGGCACATTTTAGTTCATTTAAGGCATTCACCGGTCCATTTCAGCTCCATCACCTCTTTCTTCAGCATTTTGCCATTAGGAACTTCACTTAATAGACTGAGATGACCAATGTGACCTGATCTTCTTGACATGAATAAGACCCACACTGGCATGTAAGGCACAGATGGGTTGGTGTATGTGTGTGTGGTAATGTGCTGTAGAGTTTCAGTTCCAAACATGTTGGCCTTACCTAAGCAATGGGACAAACTGACAGCAAGATGACTGGTGGAACAAATATTACTGACTGACACCTGCCGCTATGCTTTCCATTTAACAAATCAAGTGACTAGGTAAGGTGTGTTCTTGCTCCCAACACTACAACTCCCAACAATTCATATGAGTAAAGTCTTAATTTTTAAATGATGTACGACTTCGTCAACAATAATGTGGCGGATTTGTCTTTTCTGACCTGTTTTTCAAGGTGGGGTTTGTTGATTTTGTTGATTTTTTATACCACTTTTCACAACTGAGTGTTTTATATGTCGACTGAACTCTGTGAAAATCCAACACTATCTAACTAACTAACTGTCTAACTAACCATCTAACTGACTCCATCACAAAAATGGAAGTAAAAAGCCAAACTAGCCACATTACTCAATAAATATTGATACATTTAAAAAATCTGGTTAAAGTAAGCTGTATCCCTGGCCCCCATCCCTACAGCCCCATGGCCTCCCTGGTGCTTGTGTGTGTGTGTGTGTGTGTGTGTGTGTGTGTGTGTGTGTGTGTGTGTGTGTGTGCCTGGTGCAGCCTCACCTGTTATCTCAAGTTCTGGCCAGAAAGACTTCTTGCCAGCACCAACCTCTTCCTGACCCATAATGGTGTGCGTCCGCACCCTGTGTGACTTGGATTCCTTTCCTTCCTTAGGAGTTCTTGACATATTTCACCCTGGAATAGAGGGAAGATTTTAATAGGAATATTATACTCAGTGGAGGATTTGAAAGCACATACATAATCTCTCTCTCTCTCTCTCTCTCTCTCTCTCTCTCTCTCTCTCTCTCACAATGACTACCCAGTATAAGACAGGAATCAACAACACTTTACACTGGGTGTGTTAGTCAGTGCTGGGAATTACAGGAACTCCACATCTCACAGTTTTTGGTATCAGGATTCCTGGTATATACTATTCATATTAAGGGTACAAATGTTTAAAACCACTTACACTTATAAAAACATCCTAGCAAAATGAATTGGACAGATATTTAGGAACAGATATTCTTCTTTTCTTTTGTGGTACTGCCCCGTGTGTTGGGCAAGTGCTGGCCGGCCAGACGCCAGCACAGCAAGGTGTATCAGTGCTTATCAAGACAGAGGAGACAGACGCTCACTCATCCTTCACACACTGGTCACCTCTGTCCCTACTATTCTGCTGTTCCTGCTGTTTTCAAAGTAAGACCATAGGCAAGCAGAAGGTTTACCTATGTGCCAAAATGCAGGCTTGGAAGAAGACAAGGGATGTTGTCTTATAATGTGAAGAGAAACACATCCTGCCATGCCTCCCTGCCCCGCGTCTCCTGCTTGGTGCTCTTACTGTGAGCCTTGGGAGGGTCCGGGGACATGGCTCCTCTGTGAGGAGGCTACAAATATCTTCACCAGTCTTTTAGTGACTTAGGGGAATTGAAGGGGGAAAATCCCTCCGTATGAAGGTAAGATTTATTCTCGTCTTGGTGACCTTCAAAGGGGGTCGATGGGGGCAGTGACCCCTATATAGGGGTGTCAGAATGTCACTGCAAGATGACTGAATCTATATTTGTGATGTCTTACTGGGAGGCTCAGCCCCCCTCCCCCAGTAAAACAAAGTATTTCTGAGAATCCTTATCATAATAATCATCACAAAAAGTGCATTTTTTTATTTCTGGCGATTTTTTACACGTTATTTATTACTCTTTTTTTTTTACATGTTTTTTTACGCCGGTAGGCTTATCCAATTGGGATTGATGGTCGCCCCGAGCCCGTCATGGCACAGGCAATTGTTTAAAGGGGCACCATTATTATTGGCCCATGCTGCCCCCCAGAGCTCATCTTGGTTTCACTTGCATTGTACAGCTTCTTCTAGAGTCCGGGTTGATAGGTGGTCTTCAGGACAATATGTGGGTAGCCTTAGGTCACTCAGTGGTGACTGAAAAATCACAGGTGGTTAGCGGCGGATTCAAACCCACATCATGGACAACGCACCAAATGTGGGGCCGGCATGCTAACCACTCAGCCACCACCTCCCCGCAGCAACCACTAGCTCATAACAAACACGTCAACACCCATCAGATGTAATGCAAGGAGAAATAAGCACCTCATAATAATTCATTTTCTACATAAACACGGCATCTTCCTCCCTCGTAGATATTTTTCAGCATAAATGCAGCATTACCTTCCCACCTATAATCTGTGGTCACACAACTTAAGGAAGCAATCTAGACACATTCCCCTACTGGTTTGCCCCACCATCACGCACACCACACCCCCTCCACAGAAAATCCATCTCAAAAATTGCCAGAAGTAATCAGCATTGTTTGCTACTTTTGAGATCCTATGATAAAGAATGTCAGAAACACTTTGTTTCCCCGGGGGGAGGGAGAAGAGCGGAGCCTCCCCATAGGACATTTACATATATAAATTCACTGGGTGGTGGCTGAATGGATAGCGTGACGGCCCCGCGTTCAGGAGGACGCGAGTTCAATCCCCGACCGGTGCCACCAAGCTGGGATTTTTCAGCCGCCGCCAAGTGGCTTAAAACTACCCACATGCTGTCCAGAAGACCACCTATCAACCCAGACTCTAGATTCTAGGATTAAAGATGAGCTCCGGGAGGGCAGCATGAGCCAATGCAAGATGGCGCCACTATAAACACTCGCCTGCGCCAAAACGGGCTGGGCCGACCAACAGGCCCCACCGGGAAGAAGCTTTGGACCGACCATCAGGAATTCAGGATCCACCGGGAAGAAGCCTACCGACGCAATAGGCCACAACGTTATAAAAAAAAAAAAAATAAAAAAAAAATCATCTTGAAGTGATGATAAGAGAACAGGTAAAAGAACCAAGAGCAAATATTGAAATAAGGGTAGCCATCTCACATGAGGTTGGTTAACACTGACTCTATCTTGTAATTTTTTTTCTAAATGCAGTGCAGTCACTAATACCTTCCAGAAAACTAAGAAACTTCAAAATATTGATATACGGTATTTGGTTTATGAGCGCAGTATAGCACATCGTATTTTGGCACTGCGGGTTCAAGTTAGGTTAGATATACCGGTAGCAAGGTTTGGTCAGGTTAGGTTAGGTTATATATTGGTAGGTTATGTCAGGTTAGGTTAGATTAGGTTAGATTTAGTTTTGTCAGATATGTGAAGTTTAATCATACCTGGTATACAATAAATACATATTATGCATTTTGCGCTGCGCCACTGATGTCAATGTCAGCGGAGGAGGCTACACTCATCTCCATATTCCCCAAACCAGGTTATTTCTTTACCAGGAGTCTGTGAGGGCTAAGAAGGGAAATGTGTGGAGTACCTTCGCCTCTGCCGCCAGTGTCAATAATGGCGCATGAAGCGTATCACATGTATTTATCATAAACAATTAAAGTTGACAAATATAAACGAACGAAATCAACCTAACATCACCTAACCTAACTAAATCTAACCTAGCCTAACCTAACCTGACCCCTCACTGCCAAGATGTAATGTAATAGGTTGCACTCAAACTTTTTACATCATATTGATATTCTTTAGTTTTCTGGAAGCAATTACCGTTACTGCACTTAATTCAGAGACCAAAATACAACACAAGGTAAGTATTAATTAACCTCACGTCAGGCGGCTACCATACACTGAATATTATCCGCTAGACACACACCAGATGTCACGGGATGCAGTTAAATATGACAGTGCTGAGAGTAGTCCAACCTTGTTAGTGACCTTCAACAAAACAATAACCCACACTACCCAGGAACCTTTACCCAGACCTTCCCAATAGTAGCTGCGGGTGAGCGCCACAGCCACCTCCCCTACACATTCACCTCAATACCCAAACCTTCACCCCGGCCCGCTAGACGAGCAAATATTGCCATTATTGACCCTTCCTATATAGGGGGTTTTCTCTTCCTTTTATTTATTTATTTTGTTTAGTTCATTTGAGTGTTTTAATGGCTCACTTGTTGTGACAATAATAACCATAATATGACCACAAGAATTAGGTCAAGATTCACATTATTAACACACCAGTATCTCGTTTCCTACTTAACCAACTGCTCTTCTGTTGACATACCGTATATATTTTCTGGTGACCTAATCTCCCAGAAAAACATAGGAAAAAGTAGAGACCCAAAATGTGTGAACACAGCCATGAAGTGTGTGTGTGGTGAGGTACACTGCCAGGGGTGGCGGGGCGGCCCACAGCACCCAGCGGTGCCCAACATCCACGGCTCACCACGGACAAACCTCAAAAGGACTGTTCACATTATTATCAAAACGTGGGCTTTGCCCCCCTCACCCCCCTTTAGGATCACTTAAATGGGTGATTGAATATGTATCCTCCTCACAGGGGTTCTCTGCCTCCTGGGCCCCCTGTGTCAGCACACTCCACCACACTAGGCTCTGGGCATGTTGTGTTTATCATTTCCCAGCACAACACCCGGGGCCTCGAGGCACTTGGGGGAACCAAACACAGCCAGGCGGGGGAGGAACACAGGCAGGCAGCGGCAGCAGGGGAACACACGGCCCAGCCCCCCAGGGGCCAGCCCAGCTCCCCAGCCCAAGCCCCAGAGGGCCAGCCCAGCCCCCAGGGGCCAGCCAGCCCTGGCCACATGTGCGAGGGGTGCCCGGCCCCGGCAGTGCCCCGGGGGCCGCGGCTCCCCCGGGGGTCTGGCGGGGTGACAGGTGAGGTAGCAGCAATCAGCTGATCCTCCATAACCTTCGTACATGTCCTCACACACTCGCCAAGCCTCCCCCTGGCGCCCCCCCTGGGCCTGGCGTGCTCTGGGGGGGTGCGCGGGGCCTCATAGTTACCTGCATTTAATATAGGGTCACTTTCCACGGAAAATCCAAGCTGAAATATTCAACTTTCTATTTGGCTTCTCTGTCCTCTGCTCGGCCACTGGGGAGACAAACAAACATGGCGGCCGCTGGGACCAATGGGCCGCCGCCGCCATCACGGCGCCGCGGCCCGCCACGGCCTCAAACCCGCGGCCAGGCTCAGCCTCCTCGTAATGGCATGTAGCACCCACGGCAGGGCCTTTGTGCCCCCTCCTGGCTCTCTGTAAGCCTTGACTCAACTCGGGTTGTCAGTCTTACAGTATGACTGACATATTTCAGTTATCTTATTTAGCCTTTTTATATTTGCCCATTTCCCTCTCTTCCTTTAGTATGATAGACTCTATATGTATGGTAGCGTCTCTCTGTTCCCTTTCCTGCCTGCCTTAATTGACTACACTCTGGCTGCATGTCATTTTTTGTAATCTATTTCACAATTATTACTACTACTTATTTATCTTCATTTCTACTTAACTGTCCATTTCACTTTCTTTCCCTCACTCGTAGTTAATGTGATATAGAAGCCATAGCAGTATATCTCTGTCCCCCCTCCTGCTGCCTTATGTCAAATCCAACAGCTGTCAAGTCCAGTCAGCTGATCATATAGGCCTAAGCTAGGTCGAGGATTTAGAAGGATGGATCGCGTTACGTAGCCTACATTTTCCTTGGCATTTTTTGTTGTTATTCATCAGCCTGTATGACCCTGTGTGGTAGTTTGACCCTTCTTGTGTGCAGTGAACCTAAAAGAAAATTCATTAGAATCCGACTGCTCTTCTTTTTTTGGTCTTTGGAAATAGTTGATGTGAGAGGCGGAGGCGTCTGAAAATATCAACCAAAGTAAAATGGCTGGTTGGTTTTGCCGATGGAGGT
This sequence comes from Eriocheir sinensis, assembly GCF_024679095.1. NCBI lineage: Eukaryota > Metazoa > Arthropoda > Malacostraca > Decapoda > Varunidae > Eriocheir > Eriocheir sinensis. The sequence goes on from NC_066530.1 coordinate 10,051,083, forward strand.
TGGCACAAAAAAGTTAAACTAAGATCAAAAGGTAGTACTATACAAGTGTTGGAGGTTTCTTGGATCAAACGGTAGATGCAGACTCGCATTATCAAACGTTTCAAGCTCTTTTTACGACCGTTTTTGAATACTACAGAGGAGATAGGTCGAGTTGTCTTGAGTGTTTTCCCGTTCATGGCCCAGAAGCGTTCCAAAACTACCTCCAGGGTCAAGAAACCACCCATAGAAACCCCAACAACTTCTGCGGGAACCTTTTTAAATAGATGTATGAGGTTTGGGAAAGGTTGATATTATGGGCCACAAATAATTAACTTCCAAAACTACCGCCCATGGAAACCCAAACAACTTCTCGGGGAGCCTTTTTAGATAGATAGGCTATACAAAAGTTTGGATGAGTTTGATACCTAATATGGGCGGCGGGCCACAGTCTGTTCCAAAACTACCGCCCATGGAAACCCCAACAACTTCTGCGAGGGCCTTTTCGAACAGATGTAGGTATTGAGGTGTTTGGAAGAGATTGATAATATGGGCCACAATCTGTTCCAGAATTACCGCCCATGGAAACGCAACCAACTTCTGCGAGAGCCTTTTTATATGAGGTTTGGGAGAGTTTGATAATATGAGCCACAATCTGTTCCAAAACTACCCTCCACGCGTAGCCCCAAACAACTTGCCTTTTTAAATAGATGTAGTAATAAGGTTTGGAAGAGGTTGATAATATGGGCCACAATCTGTTCGAAAACTCCCGCCCATGGAAACCCCAAACAAGTTCTGCGAGAGCCTTTAAATATAGATATACTAAGGTTTGGATGAGTTTAGCAATATGAGCCACGTACAGTCTGTTCCAAAACTAGCGCCCATGGAAAGCCCAACAACTTCTGCGGGGGCCTTTTTAGATGCATATATACTAAGGTTTGGAAGAATTTGATAATATGGGTCTGACAATCTCTTCCAAAACCGCCGCCCATGGAAACTCCAACAACCTCTGCGAGAGCCTTTTAACCCGGTAGCTGCTGGGATCATGTTTCTTAAGACCCCTCTAAGCGAATTAATGAGAAAAAATCATCACTTACACAAACCATTTCATAATACACATCAACGCATTTGTGATCAGTTTATGCATCATCTATTTTGGGGGGTTTATATCATGGCAAAAACTTGGCCCATCGCTGCTACACGGTAAAGACACAAATTTGGCCCGTCGCTGCTACCGGGTTAATTTACATATACATGTGAAATATAATAAGATTTGGATCAGTTTGATGATATGGGCCACAGTCTTCACGTAGTCTGTGTAGCCTTGGCGTGGACATCGATAACTTGGAAGACCTCGCACACCTGGTCGCTACAATCTGTTCCAAAACTACCGCCCATGGATACCGGCCCTTACAACTTCTGCGACAGCATTTTAAGATATATGTAAACTAAGATTTGGATGATTTTGATGACATGGCCCACAGTCTCCACGTAGTCTGCGTAGCCTTGGCGTGGATATCGATAGCTTGGAAGACCTCACACACCTGGGTCGCCACAACCTCTTCCAAAACTACCGCCCATGGAAACCCCAACAACTTCTGCGAGAGCCTTTTTAGACAACATTTTTTTTTTTTTACGTCTGAACTTTAGCGCCGGTAGGCTTGCTTGAGGGGCCTGGATGGTAGTCGGTCCCAACCCGTCATGGCGCAGGCAAGTGTTTATAGTGGCGCCATCTTCTCTTGGCTCATGCTGCCCCCCGGAACTCGTTCTTGATTCACTTGGACGGTTTCCTCTAGAATCCGGGTTGATGGGTGGTCTTCAGGACAGCATGTGGGTAGTTTTAAGCCATTCGGCGGTGACTGAAAAATCCGAGGTGGTAGCGTGGGGATTCGAACTCGCGTCGTCCCTCACGCGGTGAATGTGGGCCCAGCACGCTACCACTCAGCCACCGCCTACCCCAAGGTTGCATGTATAAACTAAGATTTGGATGCGTTTGATAATATGGGCCACAGTCTTCCACGTATAGTCTGTGTAGCCGTTGGGTGGACTTTGATAGCTTAGAAGACCTCACACATGCACCTTGGTCACCTCTGTTCCAAAACTACCGCTCATGGAGACCCCAAGAACTTCTGCGAGAGCCTCTTTAGATGTTTACTAAGATTTGGAAGTTTGATAATATGGGCTACTGTTTTTACCAAGGAGACTACAGTAATAGTCTCTTTGGTCTTCACCTATACGGTAGTCTCTATATGTGGCGTGGACGGAAAGGGACATATATGAATTAAACATTTCGGCACCCAAGCACAATGCATGCACATATGACAAGACTTCCATAGGAGTATTGGGTATTTGCAGGGGTAGTTTTAAGGCCCTGCAGTTTGACCCTTCGTCTGTGCTATGAACCAACAGAAACACTCATTAGAACGTGGTTGATCTTTTAGGCCATCATAAACATCTCGGAGCCGGAGCACACACGTTTGACAAGACTTTCATAAGAGTTTTGGGTATTTGCAGAGGTAGATTTACATGACCCTGGGGGTAGTATTGACCCTTCTTCTGTGCCATGAACTTAAAAACACGTTCATTAGAACGCGGTTGCTCTCCTTTCAAGCCTTTGGAAATAATTAATGTGAGAGGCAAGGGCGTCTGCAGATCTCGAGAGCCATATAAACATCTCGGAGCCGAAGCATACACATTTGACAAAACTTTCATAAAAGTTTTGGGTATTTGCAGGGGTACTTTTATGACCCTGTAACAATGCCTTGATGCCTAGCCTTCGGCTACAGCAACATGCCACAGAGGGGATACAAAGTGTATAATTTAACTGCAAGGCCGCTGAGAAGACAGCGGTGTGCTAACAGTCAGTCGTCTTGGGAGGAAACCATCGGTTATGACAGCAAGACACACACACTGCCACTGTGTGTGTCTTGCTGTCATAACCGCCCTCCCTTTGTACTGTCTATGGAAAATTGGAAATCATTGTGAGAGAGGCACAGCTACAAGGACTGAAACAATCGTTCACATCGATCAGGTCCAGCCATCGAAGCTGATGAGGGAAGCTGTGGCCCTTACGGCCAAAATTATTGGAAGTGATCTCTCCCACAGGGCTCTAGCTGTTATTGCAGACTCACAATGGAGATTTCACACTCATCAAGGCCACAGTCTAATAAACTGGACGTGTTACAAGAGTTTAATGAACAGAAGCTAGCTTTTGGTGAGCCATACCAGTTTTGGTAAAATTCTAGAATCACACCCAACTCACTCTTAAAAGTTAACACATTGTTTATTTAGATTGTATTTACTAATCATCACTCTGGTAACCGTTTCCATTATTATTACTCGTTTATGAGATTTTAAAATGCGGGGAAATATTACTATTTCAGCGGTGATAGATTAGGTTACTATTTGCTCATGTGAAGGCTCTTCAGCTAGAAACTCCTCTAGGTTGGGTTATAAGTGCATCTTTATTTAATAGCCTAATGTTTAAGGTTGCACAGTCTTCATTTTCTTGGGTACCAATGTCATTATAATATGTTGAAGACATTTTCCTTCAGTATTCTCTAAACCTAGCTATTTTGACCCTCAAACAAAATGAAACACGTTTACATGGCCTTAGTATTTTACTGTATTATTTTTTTTAATCAACAATAAGTATTTAAATTAAATTAAATGTTATTGAATTATAATTATTGATGACTTATCTTCAAAATACCTTGGTATCGCACAAAACATTTATTGCAGCAATAGTGTGTGTGTGTGTGTGTGTGTGTGTGTGTGTGTGTGTGTGTGTGTGTGTTAACACAATAATTTAAAGAGAGCAGCACGACGAGTAATGGAATCAGGGCCTCCTCCACCCCCAGATAATTAGTTAACACTAATTTCCTCTCCATATGCTAAAGTTTACTGCAAGCAGGTAATGGAAAGGAAGCAAAGTGCCTTTGCATTGATGGAGCTTGGGTAGTGTGTCAGCCACGCCATGGCCCATGACAAGTGTATCAAGGCTCATGACGTTCAGGAGGCAGCGTCCCTCCCTGCAGGCAAGGGTCAGGCGATGAAGGGATATGTAGGTAATAGAAAGACTTCCCCAACTGGTGCCGATAATGTTTTACAACGATAAGTATTGTTAAATCCATCCATCACGGCAGCAACACTCAAAGAGAAGCACCCAGACTTGTGTGAAGTCTCTCGGTAGGCTACCCTCTGAGTGCTGGTCGCAAGGCTAATAATAATTTCCTGTCACCTTCTTACGGCACATTACAACGGCTGGTGACCAAATTATGGTAAAGTATGAGGGCGTAATGGTGGGTTGGCGATACCTGTTGATGTAGACACAAACTGTCCTATTTATTTCCCCAGAGCTCGTTGGCTTCTTCTGGCTCCCTGCTGGCTGTTAGAGGAAGGTGTGCAGGTCTGACACAAGTGTGTTCAGTTTCATTGGACGACCCGTATGGCTGTGAAACAGAAATACAAAAAGAGAGCGTGTGCTAGCGTTTGAAAAGCGCGGTGAAAAACAGGGCCAATAATGGCGTCCAGATCTTAGGTTGTCGGGACTTTCTATAAGGGACTCTACCTGGTGGTAGTCTGACCCTTCTTCTGTGCCATGAACCTAAAACGCGGTTGATCTCCTTTTAGGCCTTTGGAATTAGTTGATGTGAGAGGAAAGAGCGGCCTTCATAAACATCTCGGACCCGAAGCACACACATTTGACAAGACTTCCATTAGGAGTTTGGGGTATTTGCTGAGATAATTTTATGACCCTGTAGTAGTTTGACCCTTCTTCTGTGCCATGAACTTAAAAACACACTCATTAGAACGCGGTTGATATCATTGGGCTTTAGAAATAATTGATGTGAGAGGTGGAAGCGTACCTGACCTCTCATTTCTACTTTCTTTATTTAATTTCTACTTTTTTTTTATAGGAACAGCGATTAGCAGGCCTTTTTTTATTGATCGAGTTCTGTAAAAAAAATATATAATTTTGTCGATGGTGTTGTATAGTCGATAATTGTGTGACAGAAGAAATATAAGGATCATTGACCACTAAATTACCCCAGAAAATGCCCAAAACTCCTACGAAAACCTTGCCAAATAATTTATGAGAGTTTGGGAACCGAAAAATAGTAGTATACATATAGTAGTAGTAGTAGTAGTAGTAGTAGTCACAGTTATATAATTATATAACTGTGAGTAGTAGTAGGAAGTTTCACCTTTTTAACGGCACTCGCTGATGTGCCTGGGTTTATTATTTTCCTCTTTTTCTTTCGTTCTTTTTTCTCTTATTGTCCAAAACTTCTGTACTGTTGCTTTAGTTTCTTCGGTGTGGTCATTTTCAATCCAATGATGTCGCCCTCTTCTTCTACGTATGGTTGCTGCAGCCTTTCACATTTCTTCCTTTCCTCTGCATAGGCCGGGCACCACCAGAGTAGGAAGTGCCTCAGATCTTCTTTTTCAGCTCCACACATGTCGCACTTGGTTTCCTCTTGCCTGTGTCAGTTTTAATATGTAGGGCACTCTTGGTCTTGGTGAGGTAGTTGTCCCGTTCGTCTTAACACAGACCAAGAGCTGGGACGAATGGACGTGATTGAGGCGATGAAAGAGTTCCTGGAGAGCATGTGGCGTGCAAGATGTAGGGAATGATACCTAGCCCCGAGTAGAACATAGACTTTCCGCGTGTTTTTGTTATTCTTTTACAGGAGCTGCCGATACAAAGGCTGGCTGGGGGGAAATCATAAGCCACCTGTGACATCAAGATCAAGATCAAGATCAGAGTTTTGCCCATGTGTCATTGAACCCTTTAGTCTCCCTGTCAGTGTCCCAGGCGAAGGTATCCTCTACTCTGTGTGTGTGTGTGTGTTCACCATTGCCCAGTCTCCAACTATGTGTCCTGACCATTGCTTTCTCTGTTGTCCTGTTACATGTGTCCTGACCATTCCTCTTGTCCTGTTACATATGTGTCCTGACCATTCCTCTCTGTTGTCCTGTTATATGTGACCTGACCATTCCTCTCTGTTGTCCTGTTACATGTGTCTTGACCATTGCTCTCTATCTTGTCCTATTACATATGTGTCCTGACCATTGCTCAGTCTGTCATTCCTTTTGTCCAGCTGTTGTCCTCTTCCAAGTATGTGTCCGTATTTGTCCTCCCATGTAATATTATGTGTTCTCTCCTACGTATGTGTTATGAGCATTTCCCGTGTGCGTGTGCTCCAAGGTGATAACGAGCCCATGTGTCACTTATTTTGTCCATGTGTTGAAGTTTTCTACATGTGCCCACCATTGTACAGTATCCAACATAGGGTATGTGTCCACCATTGTCCAGTATTCAACAAGTGTCCTGACCATTGCCCAGTCTGTCATTTCTTTTGCCTAGCTGTTGACCTCTCCATCATATGTGTCCTCTTCTATATTGCCCTCACCACGGTATTATTCTAGTGTTTGCCCATACTCACCCCTCGCAACCAAAATTGGCTAGGGGGCCATTGAGACTTCGGGGAATGAGGTGGTAAACATGAAATGCGTCGCAAATGCATAGTTTTTGAGTTATGAGGGGTTGAAAAATACCCTAGATGTAGGGAAATTCCTTACAATTACTTAGATGTAGGGAAATTTCATACATTCCAGGTTGTTTTTACAACGTATGGAAACCACGCAAGGTAATTATTGAAAATCACACCGCACCTCGAAAATATGATATTACGCCTCCATATTGTACTTAGGGGTATATTATACATACGGACGATGTGTTTACATGGCGACGCCATTGCAATATGAGAAGCGTTGCCAACGATCCGGTTAGCAATGATACGCTAGGCGAGACCAGGTCCACCACGCGTGGTTATTTATTTATTTATTTTTTGGAACACGCACCTTTACATAATACTATTTTCGATGGTACACTAGGTTAGCGATGGTACGCTTAGTTAGCCATTAGCCCACGCATGTGAGACCAGGTCCACCACGCGTGGTTATTTATTTTTTTTAGAACACGCACCTTTAAGAGAGGGGGGGGTCCAGTGGGGGTGCAGCCCCCCCCTTGGTTAGCAGGGGGTCGTTAGCAGGTCGTAAAGTTCGGTTGGGGTAGTTTAAATATGCTCCCCCACCCAAATACCCCGAGTTCACGCAGGTCCCCAAAGATCTTTGGGGGAAGGGGATTAATTCGGCTTCTTTACTTTTAAGTACTTTTTTTTTTTTTACTATGTTATATGGAGGCGTATTATCGTATTCTGGAGGCGCGGAGTCAATATCCACAATCACCTTGTATACTGGGAATACGAGCCCGTGAAGCAGATTCAAAATCCGGTCAGTAAGGATTCATGTGTTCGAACAGCTCGGGCAAGAGGTTCGAGAGCCTGTACTTCCTGCACAAGCCGCAGTATTGTTAAAGGCGCGGTGATGGATGGATCCCGGCTAGCCGGTGGTTTTACTGTGTCAGTGATAAACAATGAAGATACACTGTGTTTGGTGCCACGGACTCTACTTGGAGGACAGAAACCTTGCGATGAGGTGACAACCTACTAGTGAGAGGGCATGAGTGTGGTGGAGGCGGTTTATGTGAGCACAGATGGCCGCCGGTGCCACGCCAGATGGTGAGGTGAGCATTGTTTGGTGGGTTCACGACGCTTCTCTCCCAAAGCAAGCTTGGGGATCCACTGAGTGCGTGGTTTTTGTATGGGAAACACTAAATTCGTCGCAAACGCTTATTTTAGTGGTGGTGGGAGGAAAATTCCTAAATTTAGGGAATTTCCTAGATCTAGGAGTTTTTATCGCCCCCCCACTAAAAAAATACGCGAATGCGACGGATTTCGTGTCCCCCACCCGAAACCCCGCATTCCCACCAGGTCCCCAGGCTTGTATGGAGGGGAGGGGGGAGTATGGGCAAACACTAGAATTTTACCCTGACCACTGCCTAGGCTCTTGCATTTTTTTTTTTTTTTTTTGTGTTGCCGCGCGGTTAGGCATCTTCTTCCGTGGGGGGCCTGGTGAGCCAAGAGGCTTCTTCAGGCCTGGGGCCTGGCCCAGCCCCCCCCAGCGGCTTTGCGAAATGTTTATAGCGATATAGTCTTGGCATCTTGCATGCCCTCATGCCTCGTTCTTGATTAAGATTCTTTCTTGCTCAGGCTCTCCGGTCCCGTTGATGGGTGGTCTTCAGGACAGCATGTGGGTAGTTTTATAGTGACTGGAAAAAATCAGAAAAAGCGTGAGGTGGTAGCCCGCGGCCGTGAGCCGTCCATCACGATGTGGGTGCAGTACGCTACCCAGCGCTACCAGTTCACCCAACACGTCCACCACTGCCCAGTCTTATATATATGTGTCCACCATTGCCCAGTCTGAAGTTCTGTTGGTATATGAGAAAAAGTGGGTTCATGTATGGGCGACGTGCACGAGAGTAACTGTTCACCATCGCAACGGGTTACTGTTGGGTTGGAGGTAGCTGGTAGTCTGTAAAACGACTTGTCGGGGAACTTGTTCGCATTAATGGCGCACCCCAGCACTGCACAAGTGGATGGTATTTCGGCAAAAAGTCTATCTTGCGGCATCAACACGTAACAGATCAAAAGAAGAATTGGAGTTTGTTTTTCCTCCAACTGCAGGGAAAGAGGTTCTGAGGGAAAGATTACAAAGACACTGTGTTGGACTGTGAAATTGGCTCTTAGTTTTTTGTTCCACTGTTAGTTGTAGTGTTTCCTCTTTTGCATATTCCATACCAAGACTATAATTAAGGGAACCAAAGGATGATTGACTGCAGGGAAAGATTACAAAGACACTGTGTTGGACTGTGAAATTGGCTCTTAGTTTTTTGTTCCACTGTTTCTTGTGGTGTTTCCTCATTTGCATATTCAATACCAAGACTTCAATTAAGGGAACCAAAGGATGATTGACTGCAGGGAAAGAGGTTCTGAGGGAAAGATTACAAAGACACTGGACTGTGAAATCGGCTCTTAGTTTTTGGTTCCACTGTACAATGGTGTTTCCTCTTTTGCATATTTCATTCCCAAGACATTTATTGTGAGAACCAAAGGATGATTGACTGCAGGGAAAGAGGTTCTAAGGGAAAGGGGCTCTAAGTGTGGTTTGTCCATCTTCTCCACAGGATGAAGGGTCTCCTCCGAATTTGGACGTCCCTTTTCCGTTACTCTGGGTACAGCAAGACCCTGAGTGACGACCCCGCCCCACAAACACATCAACAGGTACAGCTCTTGCTCACTGGCTTTACCGTCACTCCTCTTCCTCCTTTGTACTCTCTTTCATCTGTTTATTCACTCATTCATCTAGTCATCCTCTCTTTCTTCCTTCCTTCATCCATTCATCCCCTCTTCCTTCTTTCCTTCTCTTCGTGTTTTCCTACTTTGTCTGTGTTTAAATATATCTGTCATTATATAGTGTGGCGACTAGGCCTGATAAGGGAGCCTCCCATAACCCACTTGGTGAGTGGGGTACCTCTTTGGCCAACTTGGTAAGGAGTGGCTCTCCCGTCACGCTGGTCGCGGGTTCAATCCCAAGCAGCTGGCGAATACCCTTATCTTGATTAATTTCTCGTGTGTTTCGATACACGCAGAGGACGTGTTGGGAAATAGAAAAATATGCTCTCGGGGAATGACAGTTATATTTGTTTTTCATCAGTGTGTGTGTCGTCCTCCTCCTCCTCCTCCTCATTATCATCATCATCATCTTCTGTTTCATGTCATAATTTCCTGTAATCTTTTATGAGGGGAGAGGTTGATGATGTGCTTCCAACAATGATTTCAAGGATTTTATGTGCTTCCAACAACTGTTTTAACTTTTATACACAATGTATTACCAACAATTATCTTAACTGTTTCATACACTTTCAACAACTATTTCAACTATTCCCGACAAATATTTCATAACTATTTCCAACAACTATTTCACACAACTGCTCTTCTGAACTTGCTAACTGCATGCCTCCCCCCCTCCCGCGGCCCCGCTGCACTCGACTTTCTACTCATGCTCATCCCTATACTGTCCAAACCCCTTATGCAAGAGTTAACCAGCATCTTCACTCTTTCATCCCTCACGCTGGTAAACTCTGGAACAATCTTCCTTCATTTGTATTTCCTCCTGCCTACGACTTGAACTCTTTCAAGAGGAGGGTATCAGGACACCTCTCCTCCCGTATTTGATCTTCCTTTCGGCCACCTCTTTTGTTTCTTTTTTAGGAGCAGCGAGTAGCGGGCTTTTTTTTTATTATTGTTTTCTTTTTGTGTGTGCCCTTGAGCTGCCTCCTTTGTTGTAAAAAAAAAAAAAAAAAAAAAACTATTTCCAACAACTATTTCATACAACTATTTTATACAACAATTTCATACAGCTATTTCATACAAATATTTCATACAAATATTTCATACAAATATTTCCAACAACTATTTTATACAACTATTTACAACAACTATTTTATACAACTATTTACAACAACTATTTTATACAACTATTTACAACAACTCTTTCATACAACTATTTCCAACAACTATTTACAACAAATATTTCCTACAACTATTTCATACAACTATTTCCTACAACTATTTCCTACAACTATTACCAACAACTATTTCATATAACTATTTCCTACAACTATTACCAACAACTATTTCCAGCAACTATTACCAACAACTATTTCCAACAACTATTACCAACAACTATTACCAACAACTATTTCATACAACTATTTCCAACAACTATTTCCTACAACTATTTCCAACAACTCTTTCATACAACTATTACCAACAACTATTTCCTACAACTATTACCAACAACTATTTCCTACAACTATTACCAACAACTATTTCCTACAACCATTACCAACAACTATTTCCAACAACTATTTCCTACAACTATTACCAACAACTATTTCCTACAACTATTACCAACAACTATTTCCTACAACTATTACCAACAACTATTTCCTACAACTATTTCCAACAACTATTTCCTACAACTATTACCAACAACTATTTCCTACAACTATTTCCAACAACTATTTCATACAACTATTACCAACAACTATTTCCTACAACTATTTCCTACAACTATTACCAACAACTATTTCCTACAACTATTACCAACAACTATTTCCAACAACTATTTCCTACAACTATTATCAACAACTATTTCCTACAACTATTTCCTACAACTATTACCAACAACTATTTCCAACAACTATTTCCTACAACTATTTCCTACAACTATTACCAACAACTATTTCCTACAACTCTTTCATACAACTATTTCAACTATTACCAACAACTATTTCCTACAACTATTTCCTACAACTATTTCCAACAACTGTTTCATGCAACTATTTCATACAACTATTACCAACAACTATTTCCAACAACTATTACCAACAACTATTACCAACAACTATTTCCTACAACTATTTCCTATAACTATTTCCTACAACTATTACCAACAACTATTTCCTACAATTATTTCTAACAACCATTTCCTACAACTATTACCAACAACTATTTCCTACAAGTATTACCAACAACTATTTCCAACAACTATTTCATACAACTATTACCAACAACTATTTCCTACAACTATTTCCTACTACTATTACCAACAACTATTTCCTACAACTGTTACCAACAACTATTATCAACAACTATTATCAACAACTATTTCCTACAACTATTACCAGCAACTATTTCCAACAACTATTTCCTGCAACTATTTCCTACAACTATTACCAACAACTATTTCCTACAACTCTTTCATACAACTATTTCAACTATTACCAACAACTATTTCCTACAACTATTTCCTACAACTATTTCCTACAACTATTACCAACAACTATTTCCAATAACTATTTCCTACAACTCTTTCATACAACTATTTCAACTATTACCAACAACTATTTCCTACAACTATTTCCTACAACTATTTCCAACAACTATTTCATGCAACTATTTCATACAACTATTACCAACAACTATTTCCAACAACTATTACCAACAACTATTTCCTACAACTATTACCAACAACTATTTCCTACAACTATTTCATACAACTATTTCATACAACTATTACCAACAACTTTTTCATACAACTATTACCAACAACTATTTCATACAACTATTACCAACAACTATTTCATACAACTATTACCAACAACTATTTCATACAACTATTTCATACAACTATTTCATACAACTATTACCAACAACTATTTCATACAACTATTACCAACAACTATTTCATACAACTATTACCAACAACTATTTCATACAACTATTACCAACAACTATTTCATACAACTATTACCAACAACTATTTCATAAACTATTTCATACAACTATTTCATACAACTATTACCAACAACTATTTCATACAACTATTACCAACAACTATTTCATACAACTATTACCAACAACTATTTCATACAACTATTACCAACAACTATTTCATACAAATATTTCATACAATTATTTCATACAACTATTTCGAACAACTATTTCATCCAACTATTTCCAACAACTATTTCATACAACTATTTCCAACAACTATTTCATACAACTATTACCAACACCTATTTCATACAACTATTTCATACAACTATTTCATACAACTATTTCATACAACTATTTCCAACAACTATTACCAACAACTATTTCATACAACTATTGCTAACAACTATTTCATACAACTATTTCCTACAACTATTACCAACAACTATTTCATACAACTATTACTAACAACTATTTCCAACAACTATTACCAACAACTATTTCCAACAACTATTACCAATAACTATTTCCTACAACTATTTCCTACAACTATTACCAGCAACTATTTCATACACCAACAACTATTTCATACAACTGTTACCAACAACTATTTCATACAACTATTTCCAACAACTATTTCCAACAACTATTTCCAACAACTATTTCATACAGCTATTTCCTACAACTATTACCAACAACTATTAATTTTCATACAACTATTTCCTACAACTATTACCAACAACTATTTCATACAACTATTTCCTACAACTATTTTATACAACTATTACCAACAACTATTTCATACAACTATTTCCAACAACTATTTCCTACAACTATTTCATACAACTATTTCCTACAACTATTACCAACAACTATTTCATACAACTATTTCCTACAACTATTACCAATAACTATTTCCTACAACTATTACCAACAACTATTTCATACAACTATTTCATACAACTATTACCAACAACTATTTCCTACAACTATTTCATACAACTATTTCCTACAACTATTACCAACAACTATTTCATACAACTATTTCCAACAACTATTTCCTACAACTATTACCAACAACTATTTCTAACAACTATTTCCTACAACTATTACCAACAACTATTTCATACAACTATTTCATACAACTATTACCAAGAACTATTTCCTACAACTATTTCCTACAACTATTTCCTACAACTATTACCAACAACTATTTCATACAACTATTTCCAACAACTATTTCATACAACTATTACCAACAACTATTACCAACAACTATTTCATACAACTACTTCCTACAACTATTACCAACAACTATTTCCAACATTTATTTCATACAACTATTACCAACAACTATTTCATACAACTATTTCCAACAACTATTTCATACAACTATTACCAACAACTATTTCATACAACTATTTCCAACAACTATTTCATACAACTATTACCAACAACTATTTCATACAACTATTTCATACAACTATTTCCTACAACTATTACCAACAACTATTTCATACAACTATTTCCTACAACTTTTACCAACAACTATTTCCTACAACTATTTCCTACAACTATTACCAACAACTATTTCATACAACTATTTCCTACAACTATTACCAACAACTATTTCATACAACTATTTCCTGCAACTATTACCAACAACTATTTCATACAACTATTACCAACAATTATTTCCAACAACTATTTCCTACAACTATTACCAACAACTATTTCATACAACTATTACCAACAACTATTTCATACAACTATTACCAACAACTATTTCCTATAACTATTTCCTACAACTATTTCCTACAACTATTACCAACAACTATTTCAATTTTTTCATACCCTTCCAACAACCATTTCTCTCATCCAATTTATGTGTTTATGTATGGTTGTTCTGGTCTAACTTTCCCCATCAAAATATCACCCAATTATGTGTTTATTTATTAAGGTTTATTCTGGTATAACTTTCCCTATCTAAATAACACACAACTTAAAGCTATTTCATTACAATATGCTGGTTTATATTCCCCTTCAAAATAACACCTGATTTTATTCACTGTTTCTTGTACTTATCATCCTGTCTCTTTCTTCTCCTTCATTATTTTCACTCATACTTTTTTCTTTCTTCTCTCTCTTCTTCTCCTCCTCGGCTTTGTTTCTTTTTCCATGTTTCTTCTTTCTTTACTTATCATCCTCTGTCTCTCTCTCTTCTTTTTCTTTCTTCTACAATATTCCTAATTTATGGCTTTTCATTTAGGGTATTCTGGTCTGTGTTCCCCTTCAAAATAACACACAATTTATGGCTATTTCATCAGTTTATGGTGGATTATTTTCCCCTTCAAAATAACATCTAATTTATGGCTATTCATGTAGGTTATTTTGGTCTGATGTTACCTTTTAAAACACCCTAGAATTTGTGTTTATTTGTTTAGGTTACTCCGGTCTAAATTTCCCTATCGAAATACCAAACAATTTATGGCTATTTCATCAGTTTATGCTGTATTATTTTCCCCTTCAAAATAACATCTAATTTATGGCAATTCATTTAGGGTATTCTGGTCTGAGGTCTCCTTTTAAAACACCCTAGAATTTGTGTTTATTTGTTTAGGTTATTCTGGTCTGACTTTCCCTATCAAAACAACACCCAGGTGACACTTATTTCTTAGGGTCATTGTACTGTAATTTTCCCCATCAAAACAACACTTGATTCATGTTTATTTATTAAGGGTTATTCTGGTCTAACTTTCCCTATCAAAACACCCCAGAATTTGTGTTTATTTGTTAAGGTTATTCTGGTCTGACTCCCCCTATCAAAACAACACCCAGTTGACGCTTATATCTTAGGGTCATTCTGCTGTAATTTTTCCCATCTAAACAACACTCGATTCATGTTTGTTTATTAATGTTTTCTGGTCTAACTTTCTCTATCAAAACACCCCAGAATTTATGTTTATTTATTTAGGTTATTCTAGTCTAATTCTCCCCACTAAAATATGTAACTTGGACACAACTTTCACGGGTAAAGAATTATGTTATTCTTAGACTAGTGGTGACCAAGGTATTGTTTGATGCTGTATTAACCCTTTCATTGCTAAGCGCTCGCAACGAGAATATCCCCTCAGGCGTGCTTGGGCACCCCAGCGGGGGAAGTGGATCTCTTTTAACCGCTGTATCTCAAAAACTATTCATCACACCTACAAAACAAAAACACCATTGGAAAGAGGAGGCCAAGATCTATAAGATTCGGTTATGTAAGCCTCTCCTGTGAACAAACAGGCACGTTCAGGGGGTGTTTTTTGCTGTGAGTGTGACTGGCGCTCGCAGCGAGCTTTTAGCACCACCAGCAAGTGACACTAGTGCTCGCTCTTTTAACCGCTGTATCTCAAAAACTATTCATCACAGCTAAAAAAAACAAAAACACCATTGGAAAGAGGAGGCCACGATCAATACGATTCGGTAATTTAAGCCTCTCCTGTGAAAGTACAGGCACGTTCAGGGGGTGTTGTCTGTGAAGACGTACATTTATACGTGCGCGACGGTCAGCCGTAAGGCAACTACTGTAGATCTCTTGATGATGGTGTGCTGGCAGGGCAGTATTGCCAACTGCAAAATTTACAACTATTTGGTCAAAATATCAGTCATGTGATTGGTGAAGCAATGCAAAAATGTCGCTATATTGGTCAACAATTAACATCCACCAGTTGCTTTTCTGTAGATTTTCTGCGCTGGGCTGACATGGTTTTCCACCAAATTTAGTGAAGAACCCACTCAATTGGCAATCCTGTGTTGTGAGAATTAGTGTTGGAACACTCTCATACGCGGTAGATTTGAGCGCGGCTGGAGGTCGCAGCGAGCGTTTAGCGCCACCAGCAAATACGCCTAATGCCCGCTGCAAGCATTTAGCAATGAAAGGGTTAAGAGTAGGGGTGACCAGGGTATTGTTTGATGGGTCTTGTATTGATGCCGTATTAAGAGTAGGGGTGACCGGGTATTATTTGATGGGTCTTGTATTTATATTTCTGTTCAGTTGTCAAAGAAATTTCTCGTAGGCTGATGGAGTGGCTGGCAGACCTTGTTTTAACTGGCTGCATTGTTGTGTTAATTTTTGGGTAAAGAATTATGTTGTAGTCAGAGTAGGGAGAACCAGGGTATTGTTTGATGGGTCTTGTATTAATATTCGTGTTCATTTGTCAAAGAAAGTATGGCCCACTCCTTATAGGCTGATGGACGAGTTAGCAGACCTTGTTTTAACTGGTTGTATTGTGTTTACTTGCAGTCTGAAAAATATCATGGGGATGGCGACGCAGGAGAAACAGGTGAGTGTTTGTTATTTATCAGTTGACCTTACTTTTAATGATGCCTGTTGTGTCAAGTGTTTTTCTCTTACCTCTTATGACACTCTTCTGGCTTTTGATGCCTAAATAGTCATTACCTTGGCTCTCCCTGTGTAGTGTAACTTTGCATCTAACTATATATTACTTTTTTGTCAGGGTTCAGCAAGCCACTCAACCCTTATTTTGCTCCTGTTTCTGAGTTTTAATTGCATCTGTCGTGCTGGTAAATTTGTCTGTTATCTGGATCTAACTTTATATATTTTTTTGTTAGGGTTTCTCCTGTTTCTGAGGTTTCATCGTATCTAGCTAGCATCACTGGCGCCACTATAAAAATTGCCTGTGCCATAATGGGCTTGGGCCGACCACCTGGCCCCTGAAGAAAGCCTACCGGCGCTACAGGCAGAGATGTAAAAAGAAGAAGAAAAAAAAAAAAAAAAGTCTTGGTTAATTTATTTGTTATCTTCATCTAACATTAAATTGTCTTATTTTTTATATTTTTTTTATATAGCCAGGGAGGCAGCTCAAGGGCTAAAACAAAACACATCAACAAAAAAGCCGGCCAGGCACTGCTCAAAAAAAAAAAAAAAAAAAAAAACGAGAGCGAAAGGCCAGTAGAGGTCAAATTTGGATAGAGAGGTGTCCTGATACTCTCCACTTGAAAGAGTTCAAGTCACAGGCAGGAGGATATACAGACAGGAAGGCTGCTCCAGAGTTTACCAGTGGAAGGGATGAAGAAATGAGGATACTGGTTAACTCTTGCATAAGGGGTTTGGACAGTATAGGGATGGCCAAGGGTAGAAAGTCGAGTGCAGCGA
The DNA here is from genome assembly GCF_024679095.1 of Eriocheir sinensis. NCBI lineage: Eukaryota > Metazoa > Arthropoda > Malacostraca > Decapoda > Varunidae > Eriocheir > Eriocheir sinensis. The sequence continues at coordinate 10,068,468 of NC_066530.1, forward strand.
GGCTGCGGGAGGGGGGGAGGCATGCAGTTAGTAAGTTCAAAAGAGCAGTCAGCGTGAAAACATCCAACTTTATATATGGGGGCTTCGTGGTGCAGTGGTTAGCACACTTGGCTCACAACTGAGAGAGCCCGGGTTCAATTCCCGGGTGGAGTGGAAAAATTTGGGCAGCTTTTCCGATGCCCTACGCCCCTGTCCACCCAACAGTGAATGGGTACCAGGTATTAATCGGGGGTTGTGTCCCGTCTCCTGGGATCTGTTCCCTTTTCCTATAATTCCTTCCCCTTCTGTCTCTCCGGCATATGACCACAGATGTTGCACTGACTAGATGAAACTTTCCAACTTCTAACTTTATATTATTTCTTGACAGGGTTTGGCAAGCGGCACAACCTCATCCTGCTCCTGTTCTTTGGGTTCAGTTGCATCTACGCCATGCGAGTAAACTTGTCCGTCGCCATCGTTGCCATGGTGAAGACGCGCCCCAAGAGTAAGGAGCTACACAGCCTCTCAGACGAGTGCCCCGCCCCGCTGCCACCGCCCCGGGAGGACGAACAGTCGCCTTGGGAAAGTGAATCTGCAAGTACTGAGTTGGTTGTTTTGCGTCTTGTTTTGTTAGTCAGGGAACGGGTGCTGTGGTGGAGGTTAGGTGTGGGAAGTCTGTGGTTTGCCAAGTGTTTCTGGTACCATGTCATAAATAATAGTAATAGTAATAATAGTAATAATAATAATGATAATAATACCACTAATAACAATAATGATAACTGATGGGCAGACTATGTAGGCAGGAGGCAATACAGAGGAAGTAAGGCTGTTCCAGTCTTTACCAGCAAAAGGGATGAAAGAATGGAGATGTTGGTCAACTCTTGCATAAGGGATTTGGATAGACTTGGGTTGAGCTAGAGTACAATAATGATAATAAAAATAGTAATAATAAAAATAATATGTACAGTAAGGCTGTTCAAGAGTTTACCAGAAAGGGATGAAAGAATGAAGATGCTAGTTAACTCTTGAATAAGGGATTTGGATAGACAATGGATCAGCTAGAGTACAATGATAATAATAATAATAATAATAATAATAATAATAATAATAATAATAATAACATTGATGGTCAGAGTATGTAGGCAGGAGGCAATATGGTGGAAGGACTTCAGGCTGTTTCAGAGTTTACCAGCAAAAGGGGTGAAAGAATAATGATGCTAGTTAAATCTTGCATAGGGGATTTGGATAGAATATGGGTGAGCTATTGTACAATAATAATAATAAGAGTATGTAGGCAGGAGGCAATACATAGGAAGGACTTCAGGTTGCTCAGGAGTTTACCAGTGAAAGGGATGAAAAGAATGAAGATGCTGGTTAACTCTTGCATAGGGGATTTGGATAGAATAGGGATGAGTTAGAGAACAATAATAATGATAATAATGATAATAATAATGATAATAGCAATAATAGTAATAAGTGGAAAGGATGAAAGAATACAGATGACTCTTAACTTTTGCATAAGTGATTTGGATAGAATATGAGTGGGCTAGAGCACAGTACTACTACTAATGATAATAATAATAGTAGTTCCCATCAGCAGGCAGGGGAGTTTGACTGGGATGAGCAGAGCCAAGGCCTGGTGCTGGGGAGCTTCTTCTATGGGTACCTGCTCACAAACTACCTTGGGGGCCGCCTCGCTGACAGGTTCGGGGGGCGCCGCATCTATGGGGCCGGCATCACCCTCACGGCCGTCCTCACCCTGCTGTCCCCCGTGGCCGCCAGACACTCCACGGGGGCCTTTGTGCTCACCAGGATGTTAGTGGGCATGGCGGAGGTGAGTATGCAGTGATTTTTTGTGTTGTGGTTACTTCTCTGAGATCCTGACAGTACCTAGAGCACACACGCACACACACACACACACACACACACACACACACACACACACGAAAACACTGTTGTATGAGCATCAGTTTGAATTTTGTGAGTCTCTTTTGTAACAGCACAGCACCTCTTCTTTCTTCTCCTCTATTCCTTCCTCTTATTGCCACATCTTCTGTTTCTCACTCTATCTTCTTCCCTTTCTTCTCACCTGTTCTTTCCACTTATAACCACATGTTCTTCTATTTCTTGCAGACACACACACACACACACACACACACACACACACAAAACATTATTATATCAGCATCAATTTGAATTTCACATAGCTCTAATGATAACAACAAAGTGCCTGTGAGGGTGTGAGGGTGGCACACTCCCCTAGTCTATAACTCTGGCTGGGACCACCATATTACATCATCTGCTGCTGTCATGAATAGTTCCAATGTTACAATGCCTGTTTTTTGTCATCCACAGGGGGTGACCTTCCCGTCCATGAACATGCTAGTGTCCTACTGGATTCCTCCCCAAGAAAGGGCACGCTCGCTAACCCGCATTATTGGAGGTTTGTGTGACGCCAAGACAGTGTTGGGGACTTGACGGACTTTATGAGTGGGCCAGTCAAGGACAGATACAGTTAAACATGACTGATGCATCTTAATGACTGTCAGTTAAAGAACCCTCTCAATAGTTAAACTTAGGTTAGGTTAGGTTCAAACTTTTTCTGAGTCTAGACCTATAGTAACTGTTTGGGGATTTGCTAGGTTAGGTTAAGTTTAGGGTATCTTCAAACACATGACAGCCAGCACCTGCTGGTATAAATCAACAAAGAATGACCTCTTTTTGTTGTTTAGGAAGTCTCATTAGTTAGGGAGCATATTTGAATTATCTAAGTCAAGACCTATAGTAACTGTTTGGGGTTTTGTTATGTTAGGTTAAGTTTATGGTATCTTCAAACACATGATAGCCAGCACCTTATGGTATAAATCAACAAAGAATGACCTCACTTTGCTGTATAAAAATCTCATTAGTAAGGAACCAAGTCAAAACCTATAGTAACTGTTTTGGGTTTTGTTAGGTTAGATAATTAGTTATACAGTAAACAATAAGAACATTTATCTTCATAACTTCAAAAGGGACTCAGTTATGCTTGTAGGTCTGATCTCATACCCAGAAATTGTTGTACAGTAATCCCTCGCCTTATTGCGGTTCACTTATCGCGGTCTCACTGTATCGCGGATTTTTAAATTGTAAATATCTAGTTTCGTATCGCGGATTTTAAAATTGTAAATATCTAGTTTCGTATCGCGGATTTTAAAATTGTTAATATCTAGTTTCGTATCGCGGATTTTAAAATTGTTAATATCTAGTTTCGTATCGCGGATTTTAAAATTGTTAATATCTAGTTTCGTATCGCGGATTTTTAGCCATATCGCGGGATTTTGCGGTATGGAGGTATTGTAATATATTTATTATTTTAATTATTTTGCAGTAAAAGAAGCATTTTCTAGCCTAAAACATTGAAAACAATATAAAAAGATTTAAAAATATTAATTAGAACATATTTGAAGAATATTAAATGCGTACAGCAGATGAGTAGACACAGACTCGCACGTATGGAAAACACAGCTACGGCCGCTTCCTCTTGAGCTAGTTTGCCCACGTGTGATCATACACAGCACACTATTGGCTGATGGATGGGAGGTGACCAACCAGAGCACTGTGTTCTGTATCCTGGGCGCTGATTGGCTCAGCGACCGTAGCATTTGTTGGTTCGTGAGTGGTTAGCTCGGAGACAAAGGGAGAGTGTGTTACAGCTTACTACCGTTAAATGCTACAAGAAGTTGGCAGTGAGGACCCAGACAGGATGAGGCGGTGGCTACACTTGGACAAGACTCAAGTCCTAAACTTTTTTTTTTATTTTTATTTATTTTTTTATTTTTTTATTTTTACAGCTAAGGAGACAGCTCAAGGGCGCAAAGAAAAAAAAGAAAAAAAGGCCCGCTACTCACTGCTCCCGAACAGAGGTTAAAGGAGTGTCCAAAATCAGAGGTTAATTTTGGGAGGAGAGGTGTCCTGATACCCTCCTCTTGAAAGAGTTCAAGTCGTAGGCAGGAGGAAATACAGATGAAGGAAGATTATTCCAGAGTTTACCAGCGTGAGGGATGAAAGAGTGAAGATGCTGGTTAACTCTTGCATAAGGGGTTTGAACAGTATAGGGATGAGCATGAGTAGAAAGCCGAGTGCAGCGGGGCCGCGGGAGGGGGGGAGGCATGCAGTTAGCAAGTTCAGAAGAGCAGTCAGTGTGGAAATATCGATAGAAGATAGAAAGAGAGGCAACATTGCGGCGGAATTTAAGAGGTAGAAGACTATCAGCATGAGGAGGAGAGCTGATGAGACGAAGAGCCTTAGCCTCCAGCTCAGCATGATTACTCCAAGCTTATCTAGTTTCGTGGAACTCTTAACAGTACTCTGGAATAAACACGCGGCTACTAAACCGAACAGCTGATTCGCTCTTCTTCTTCTTGTGACCACAACTTACCGACCTCACGAGAAATTAACCGACATGTTGGTGACTGAGTTTCTGGCTAGAATTTCGATGAGTTTCCCGTGAAATGTAGGCGACTTTGAATCTCTCTTGAGAAACTAGTGGCTGGGTGACCGTGTTCACACGGGCTGGGGCGAGATTCATAGAGATGCATGCTTGTATATGATATAAATAAAATATAATATACAAATAATAAAATAAATATAAGGTCGCTACTTCGCGGATTTTCATCTGTCGCGGGGGGTTCTGGAACCCAACCCCCGCGATAAACGAGGGATTACTGCATTACAGAATAGAATATCTGAATCTTTTATGTATATATTGTAAATAGCTGTTACTGTTGCTGCTAATAGTACTGCTGCTATAATTATTATTATTATTGTTGAATTTTACATTAGTTTAAAATGAGAAGTCTGTATTGTTCTGAATGCCGGCAAGTTCCTGTATACATCCAATACTGAGCTTCCTTCATGTGTAAGCTGACTGGTGTGCTAATGCTGACCTGGATCTGGATCTGGATTAATGATGTGCAGGGCACCTGTATAGGTGCATAACATGCATATTTGACTGACTGACTGATAGACTGGCTGGCTGGCTGACTGACTGACTGACTAACACTCATATAGTACAAACACTCCCTTATTTATATTACTTGTATGAAGTTTTATTTGGTGTAGGATTCCTATATCAGTTTACTGAGGATAATTCACGTTGATATGATAATCCACTAATCATACTTGGGGGATTTGTGGTGCAGTGGTTAGCACACTTGGCTCACAATCGAAAGAGCCCGGGTTCCCGGTTCGGGAGCCCGGGCAGAGTGGAAAAATTTGTGCGGCTTTTCCAATACCCTACGCCCCTGTCCACCCAACAGTGAATGGGTACCAGGTATTAATTGGGGGTTGTGTCCCGTCTCCTGGGATCTGTTTTTTTTTTTTTTTTTTTTTTTTTTTAAAAAAAAGGCAGCTCAAGGGCACACACACACAAAAAAAAAACAATAAAAAAAAGCCCGTTAATTGCTGCTCCCATAAAAGAGCCAGAGGAGGTGGCCAAAAGCAAGGTCAAATTCGGGAGGAGAGGTGTCCTGATACCCTCCTCTTGAAAGAGTTCAAGTCGTAGGCAGGAGGAAATACAGATGAAGGAAGATTAGATTGTTCCAGAGTTTACCAGCGTGAGGGATGAAAGAGTGAAGATGCTGGTTAACTCTTGCATAAGGGGTTTGGACAGTATAGGGATGAGCATTAGTAGAAAGTCGTGTGCAGCGGGGCCGTGGGAGGTGGGGAGGCATGCAGTTAGCAAGTTCAGAAGAGCAGTCAGCGTGGAAATATCGATAGAAGATAGAAAGAGAGGCAACATCGTGGCGGAATTTAAGAGGTAGAAAACTATCAGTAGGAGGAGGAGAGCTGATGAGACGAAGAGCCTTAGCCTCCACTCTGTCCAGAAGAGCTGTGTGAGTGGAACCTCCCCACACATGTACAGAATACTCCATACGAGGGCGGACAAGGCCACTGTATATGTATAGCACCTGTGTCGGGGAGATAAACTGGCGGAGACGATACAGAACGCCCAACCTTGAGGAAGCTGATTTAGTGAGAGAGGAGATGTGAAGTTTCCAGTTGAGATTTTGAGTTAAGGATAGACTGAGGATGTTTAGTGTTGAAGAAGGTGACAGCTGAGTGTTGTCGAAGAATAGGGGATAGGTGTTGGGAAGATTGTGTCGAGTTGATAAGTGGAGAAATTGAGTTTTTGAGGCATTGAAGGACACAAGGTTCCTTCTGCCCCAATCAGAAATGATAGCAAGGTCTGAGGTTAAGCGTTCTGCAGCCTCCAGTCTGGAGTCGTGTACTTCCTGTTTTGATGGTCTTCTATTGAAAGAAGTTGAATAATGCAGAGTGGAGTCGTCGGCATACGAGTGGACAGGACAGTTTGTTATGGAAAGAAGATCATTGATGAATAACAGGAAGAGAGTGGGTGATAGGACAGAGCCCTGTGGAACGCCACTGTTGATAGGTTTAGGGGAAGAGCAGTGACCGTCTACCACCGCAGAGATAGAACGGCCGGAAAGGAAACTGGAGATAAAGGAACAGAGAGAGGGATAGAATTCGAAAGAGGGCAGTTTAGAAAGTGAAGACTGGTGCCAGACTCTATCGAAGGCTTTCGATATGTCTAGCGCAACAGAGAAAGTTTCACTGAAACGGCTAAGAGAGGATGACCAAGAGTCAGTTAAGAGAGCAAGTTCCCTTCTTTTATAATTCCTTCCCCTTCTGTCTCTTTCTGATATGACGACAGATGTTGTGCTGACTAAACGAAACTTTCCAAACTTTCCAAACTAATCATACTTTACTTTTCATTACGTTGGGCTGCCAGGCTTTTTACGAGAGTGATGACATGTCGATCCACTCGTCACACTTACAGAAATACCTCAATGTACGAGTGCCTTACTTTACAAGTGTTTTGATTAACGTGCGTTAAAAATCCACAAAAAATGCCTTCGTTTATGAGCGGTGACTTGGTGTATGAGCATCCTGTTTGTACAAGTTGAAAATGCGAGCGTGGGTTCCCTTTGTTTGGCGCCAGACGAGAGCGCTCAGAGTGGAATACAATGGGAACGGGGTCTCAGTCTGCATTGTACACTCGCAGAGGTGACGCCCGTGCATTTGTGTCCGCTTACGTTTGTGCTCCAGTGTGTGATCTTTGTGTTTTCAGCGCTACAGTGTGTGTTTGATTCGGTTTATGAGTTTTTTGGTTTGTGATCAACATCCCAGAACGAATTAAGTTTGTAAAGCGAGGAATGATGGTATTTCCCTTACATACCAGGCTGTCACAACGGAAAATTGATCCACATATCCTACCTTGTTTACCTCGTGTCAGGCTGTCACAGTGTTTACGAGAGTGACGATATATTGATGCACTACTCACATTATTTTCTCTCTATTCCAGGATGTCACAATGTTTTCAAGAGTGACAATATGTTGGTCTACCACCCACATTATTTTTCCTCTTGTTCCAGGGTGTCACGTGGGAACGGTGGTAACGTTATCACTGAGCGGGTGGTTCATACAGTCAGAGTGGGGCTGGCCATCAGTGTTCTACGTGTACGGTGCCCTGAGTCTGGTGTGGAGCTGGTTCTGGTTCCGGCACACGTACGACTCTCCCGACCAACACCCGACCATCACCGCAGCCGAGAAGTGTTACATCAAGCAGGGCATCGGGGACCACAGAGGGAAGATGGTGAGCTGAGTCTGTTCTTTCAGCCTTTTTTCCTTTTATAAGAAGTGTAAGGGTGGCAAGACATGTTGTCCAGTGCAGATGTAGCTAACAGATGTGGAGTAGAGGACCTGGAAACAGTGCTCAGAAGGGAAAGACTCCGATGGTTTGGACATGTAAAGAGAGCAGGGGAGGATACAGTGTTGGGAGTTGTGGAGAGATTAGAGGTAGAAGGAAATAGATCAGTTGGTAGACCCATTTGACAAGGCTTTCATAGGAGTTGTGGGCATTTCCAGGGGTATTTTTATGGCCCTGAACGCCTCAATTGATCTTTGTTGGTGTTTTCCTCCATCTACTTTTTTTGGGGGACAGTGTATTGAGGGTTCTGATGTATGGCTTTGTTTTGCCCTCGTTTGCCTCCTTGAATAAGAAAATAAAACCGAGCATAATTTTTTGGTTTTAGCAGTGAAGGAAGCAGCTCAAGGGCTAAATCAACAACAGAAAAGAAAGAAAAGGTTGTCAAGTTCTGCTCCTGTAAAAGTTGATAGAACAGAGTGGCCAGAAGAGAGGGTCGATTTTGGATGGAGAGTTGTCTTGATACTCCCATTTAGGTTGGTATTTTTAGACCCTTCTGCCTCTCACCCACCGTTGCCAGATTATCATACTCAGAGCATAGTATTTACCGGTTCCTGACGCATAACTATCGCCAAGAAACACCAGGAATGAACAATTTTAATGATAATTACAAGTGAATCTCATTATTGGGGTCCAGGAGACAGTTTTTGGGTTGGAACTGTTCAAATATAAGGAAAGAGAGGAAAGAAGGCTGATTTTGTTGATCTGTGTGCCCTTCATGGTTTTGTGGTGGTACTTGAGGTCTCTTGATACTCCCCTGTGGAAGTGTTCAAGTCATAGGCAGGAGGAAGGAGAGAGGAAGGCAGACTGATTTTGTTGTGTATTTAGTGGAAGTGTTCAAGTCATAGGCAGGAGGAAAGAGAGAGGAAGGCAGACTGATTTTGTTGTGTATTTAGTGGAAGTGTTCAAGTCATAGGCAAGAGGAAAGAGAGAGGAAAGAAGACTGATTTTGTTGTGTATTTAGTGGAAGTGTTCAAGTCATAGGCAGGAGGAAAGAGAGACGAAAGAAGACTGATTTTGTTGTGTATTTAGTGGAAGTGTTCAAGTCATAGGCAGGAGGAAATACAGACGAAGGCAGACTGATTTTGTTGTGTATTTAGTGTTCTTTCTTGCAGGGTCTGGAGGTACCCTGGCACTCCATCCTGACCTCCGTGCCCTTCCTGGTGGTGGTGGTGTCTCACATCGGACACAATTGGGGCTTCTACTGCCTGCTGACGGAGCTGCCCACGTACCTCAAGAACGTGCAGCACTTTGACATGAAGCAGGTGGGTCGGGACAGATATTTACACTTAAGAACATAAGGACATAAGAACGTAGGAGTCTGCAAAAGGGCAATGGGTCTGTACAAGGCAGCTCCTTTGAACCTAAGCTCCCGTGTATCTAACCCCACCTAATTGCGCTGTCCATGAATTTATCTAATCTATTTTTTAATGTGACAGTTGTATTGGCATTCACCACATGACTGATCAGCCTGTTACACTCACCTACCACTCTGTTAGTAGACCAATTTTTGCCTATGTCCCTGTTGAATCTGAATTTATCCAGTTTGAACCCATTACTACGTGTCCTACCCGGTTCTCTTACCAACAGAACCTTATAAATATCTTGGTTCCTACTTGGACGAACAAATCATAGCAGTGTAACAACATTGGGATGCATTGGTCTAATATGTGTCTCAGTTTTTTTTGCCTTATTGTGAGCATCTGGGTACTTAGAAATGGTATAGGCAGTGGAGTAAGGAGCCAGTGAGCCTACTACATATACTGTTGGCCCTATATCTGTCCCTAGATATTAGATAGTGCTTAAGTTTTTACTGGTGTTAAAAAGTGGTAAGGTAGTGTGTATGAGAGTGCTAAGATAGAGTGCTTTAGTTTTTATTAGTGTTACAGAGTGCTAAGATAGAGTGCTTAACCCCTTGACTGTGGATTTCTTACAAGAAGACCTCACCAAGCTACTGGAATGGAACAAAAAGTGGCTGCTGCAATTCAGTGAAGAAAAATGTAAAGTCCTGCACCCTGGGAGGGGAAATCCAGCATACCACTCCACTATCCACCACAGAGGCAGAGAAAGACCTGGGAGTGTATGTTACCAGGCTACCAGTGAAGGGATATCCAGCATACCAATACCACATGGGAAACACACCACTATCCACCACAGAGGCAGTGAAAGACCTGGGAGTGAATGTTACGAGGCTACCAGTGAAGGGATATTCAGCATACCAATACCACATGGGAAACACTCCACTATCCACCACAGAGGCAGAGGAAGACCTGGGACTATATGTTACCAGGCTACCAGTGAAGGGATATCCAGCATACCAATACCACATGGGAAACACACCACTATCCACCACAGAGGCAGTGAAAGACCTGGGAGTGAATGTTACGAGGCTACCAGTGAATGGATATTCAGCATACCAATACCACATGGGAAACACTCCACTATCCACCACAGAGGCAGAGGAAGACCTGGGACTATATGTTACCAGGCTACCAGTGAAGGGATATCCAGCATACCAATACCACATGGGAAACACACCACTATCCACCACAGAGGCAGTGAAAGACCTGGGAGTGAATGTTACGAGGCTACCAGTGAAGGGATATTCAGCATACCAATACCACATGGGAAACACTCCACTATCCACCACAGAGGCAGAGAAAGACCTGGGACTATATGTTACCAGGTTACCAGTGAAAGGATATCCAGCATACCAATACCACATGGGAAACACTCCACTATCCACCACAGAGGCAGAGAAAGACCTGGGACTATATGTTACCAGGCTACCAGTGAAGGGATATCCAGCACACCAATACCACATGGGAAACACCACTATCCACCACAGAGGCAGAGAAAGACCTGGAACTATATGTAACCAGGCTAGCAGTGAAGGGATATCCAGCACACCAATACCACATGGGAAACACCACTATCCACCACAGAGGCAGAGAAAGACCTGGGACTATATGTTACCAGGCTATCAGTGAAGGGATATCCAGCACACCAATACCACATGGGAAACACTCCACTATCCACCACAGAGGCAGAGAAAGACCTGGGACTATATGTTACCAGGCTGTCAGTGAAGGCGAAATCTGTTCCAATTGCAGCGTAAGGGTTAAGAAAGTGCATGGGACAACGCTGTACATTACTATCTAGGTTTAGCAGTAAGTTGTTTGTGGTGAAATTGTATCTAAAATGTCTCCACCTTTTCCCAGAATGGCTTGCTGTCAGCGCTGCCCTACCTGGTGCAGTGGGTGTTCAGCCTGATCTATTCCTCCTACATGGACCGCCTTCTTAAAGAGGATAGACTCTCCACCGTGCAGGTCCGGAAACTCTCCATGGTCATAGGTAGGTGGTTGCTTCTTAGTCAGTCGGTATCGGTCGGTATTGTGTTTATAAATCTGTTAAATACTAATATCAAAATGGAGTTTGTTTCATGGTCACCAGTCATTATCAGCCCAGCGTAGGACAAAGGCGGTCCCTTCCTCATGAAACTACCCTCCGTGGAAATAACTAACACAACCTCCACCAAAGCCTCGTCAAACTATCACTATGCTCATAACACTACCCATGGAAATACAAACACACTCAAAATTTTATCCTTGAATCCAACACACTACAGTCTTTTTTTATGTATTTTTTTCACAGCCAAGGGAAGGGTCAAGGTGGTGGTGCTTCTGCTACAAATACTTTCCTAGAACTCAAAATTTTATCCCTGAATCCAACACAACAGTATTTTTTTTTTTTATAGCCACAGGAAGGGTCAAGGTGGTGGTGGTGGTGGTGGTGGTTCTGTTACAAGTACTTTCCCAGAATTCAAAATTTATCCTTAACTCCAACACACAACAGTCTTTTTTTATATGTTTATTTCACAGTCAAGGCAGTGGTGGTGGTGGTGGTGTGAATCATATGTTGGCATCTTACATTGGCGTCTTACATCATCGCTCTACATTGGCATGTCCCTTTCTCCTCAGCCAATTACTTCCCCATGGTGTCGCTGTTGCTGATGTCCTGGGTGGGCTGTGACAGGTGGCTGGCGGTGGTGCTGATCTGTGTGACGGTGGGCACGACGGGAGCCTCCCTCTGCGGCATGCACTGCGCTTTTCAGGTACAACGGCTAACAGGCGACTCAGTGCTCTAAGACTTCCACTGTTCGATGCATCTGTTGGGAAAGGTGTATTTCTTGATGTCTCTTCATGCTTCTTTTTCTGTTCATGTCCCTAAGTTGCTCTGCTGTCCTTTACAAACAGATCTTTATGAATTCTACCTAATCTCTTCATTGCCTTACTACTGCATTGGTGTGTGTATTTACTTAGTTGTAGTTTTACAGGGCCTGGGTTTACGCTTGTGTGGTCCCGTCTCCATATCTATATATGTCCAGCTTTTCCTTAAAGTTGTGCACACTCTTTGCCGACACTACATGCTCACTTAGTCTGTTCCAAACCTCTGTTTCTTTGCAGGAAGCTTTATTTCTTTATGTCTCTCAAGCATCTTCCTTTCCTCAATTTTTTACTATGTCCTCGTGTGTTGTTGGTGTTTCTTCCTTCTCTTAGTAGTAACTCCTCATTGTCTACTTCTTCCATTTTAATAAATAATTTATAAATTTGTATTAGGTCTCCCCTTTCTCTTCTTTGTTCCAGTGTTGGTAGGTCCATTTCCTTTAACCTTTCTGTGTGTGTGTGTTTACCTAGTTGTAATATAGCTACAGGAAGTGAACTACGCTGTGTGGCCCCGTCTCTGAGTTTCAATTGGTCAAATTTTGCTTACAAATTCGCTTATGTTTCTGGAATGAACAACATCTTTGTCATGGCTGTTCCGCTGGTGGATGCATCTACTGGTGAAACTATTTCTATACATCTTTCAGGCATCTTGTCTTTCTCAGCTTCCTTTCGTGTCCTCTGGTTGCTCTCCCATCCTATACAAACAGATCCTCTCTCAATTTTATCTATTCCCTTCATCACCCTGAAAAGTGCAATCCTATCACCTCTTTCTCTTCTTTCTGTTAGGGATGGCAGCCCCAGCTTTTCCAATCTTTCTTGGTACGATAAGTCCGCCAGGCTGGGGACTGCCTCGGTGGCTGCTCCCTGGATTCTTTCAATCTTGTGTATGTGCTTCTTTTAGTGTGGGGACCATATAACTGCTGCATGTTCCAGTCTTGTACGAATCATGTCTGCTACCAGTTTCTTCATCATCTCTTCGTCCATGTACTGTAGTGAAACAGCATTCTTATATTTGTCAGAAGCTTATATAAGAATGTTTCACTACATTGATGAAGAGATGATGAAGAAACTGATAGCAGCCATGATGCTTCCAAGATAAGAATGTGCTTAGATCTAGTAAACAACAGACCAGTGACCGGCGCAGAGACTGTCAGCCAAGCAATGATGCCAATTCTGCGAGTCTATCCTTGAAGGATTAGGCCTGCCAGCCCTCGTGGAACAGACTGTAGTAAATTTATTCACAGCTATTAAGTCTTCTCTTTGTCTCCTCTCTTCAAGCGTCGTCAGTTCCATTTCCTCCAATCTATTCTGTACAATGTCAGGTAGAAAAACATTGTTATTGACTAAAACACTTTCCTCCCCAGGAGCTGGCGCCTAACTTTGCCGGGACGCTGACAGGGATCTCCAACACCCTCGCCACCATTCCCGGCTTCCTCGCCCCGGCCGTGACGGGAACAATCATCAACAACCAGGTAGGAAGGAGTGTTCTGAGTGTCATTACCTGTGACCCGGGCCGCTGCGTAAGGCACTGACATGTAGATATTATGGTTGGTATTGTCAGACACTGCCAGGCTTCACATTAACTATTTCCAAAGGACAAAAAGGACATCAGTTGCGTTCTAATGAGTGCTTTTGTAGGCTTCTGTTAATGAAGAAGGGTGAAACTACCACCAAGGTCATTAACCCCTTCACTCCGGCGACACTTACGTCGGCATCCGACTGGCGTCCAATGGTGTCACCGTATGGAAAGGGTTAGTCCTCTTCTAAACCTCTTAATCCTCTTCCATTTCCTCTTAATCCTCTTCTAAACCTCTTAAGAGAAAATGGAAGAGGATTAACCCATCCACTGCGATTGGCAAGGATTTGGATTTCACTGGTAGCCTGGTATCATAAAATCCCAGGTCTTTCTCTGCCTCTGTGGTGGATAGTGGAGTGTTTCCCGTGTGGTATTGGTATGCTGGATATCCCCTCCCAAGGTGCAGGACTTTACATTTTTCTTCATTGAATTGTATCAGCCACTTTTTGTTCCATTCCTGTAGCTTGGTGAGGTCTTCTGGTAGGAAATCCACAGTCAAAGGGTTAAGAGGAATTTAGAGGAGGATTGAGTGGTTTAGAAAAGGATTATTCCTCTTCCATTTCCTCTTGACCCTTTCCATACTGTGACGCTGACGTCTGCGTCATGGATGGAAAGGGTCGTGTGGCATTTGAAAAAATTACACTAGTCTTTGTTGAGGGGAGCTGTCTTTTTTATTTGGATTAGCTCTTTCACAAGTTTATATGTTCAATGCACCCAACTTCACCTTGTACCTCATTGTAGCCTTTGTAGAGGGGAGTTGTCGATTACATTGGATTACATTATGATCAGATTGGTGTTTGAAAAAATTGCATCAGTCTTCTTCATTTGATTAACTTTTGCACAAGCCTATATGTTGTTCAGTGCACCCAGCTTTACCTTGTACCTTATCTTTGCCTTTGTAGGGGGGAGTTTTCGATTACATTGGGTTATATTATGATTGGATTGGTGTTTGAAAAAGTTACATCAGTCTTTGTTGAGGGAGGCGGTCTTTTTCATTTGGATTAGCTCTTTCAACAAGTTTATACTTTGTTCAATGCGGCCTTTGTGGAGGGGAACTGTCTCTTAGATTAGATTAGCTTTTGCACAAGTTTGTATGGCGTTTGAAAAAATTACATCAGTCTTTGTTGAGGGGAGCTGTCTTTTTCATTTGGTTTGGCTCTTACACAAGTTTATATGTTGTTCAATGCACCAAACTTAACTCTATACCTTTTCTTAGCCTCTCCGCTCTCCCTCTTTCCTCATCCTTTACCTCACCCTCCCTCTGTCCCTTCTTTCCTTTCTTTCCCCTCCTTTTTTCCTTGGTATCATCAGCTTTTGCACACAATGTATTATATTGTGTTGCACCCTACCTTTACTCCTTTTCTTTTCTCTCTCTCTCCTCACCTCTCTCATCCTTCTCCTCCCTTCTCTCTCTCCTTCTTTTCCTCCCATTGCTTTTGCACAAGTCTGTATATTGTTCAGTGCACCCAACCTTACCTTATACCTTTTCTTAGCCTCTCCCCTCTCCTTCTTTCCTCATCCTTTACCTCACCCTCCCTCTCTCCCTTCTTTTCCCCTCCCATTTCCTTGACTACTACATCGTATTAGCTTTTGCACAAGTCTATATGTTGTTCAGTGCACCCAACCTTACCTTATACCATTTCTTAGCCTCTCTGCTCTCCCTCTTTCCTCATCCTTACCTCTCACTCCCTTCTTTTTCCCCTCCCATTTCCTTGATTACTACATCAGATTAGCTTTTGCACAAGTCTATATGTTGTTCCATGCACCCAATTTTACATTGTACGTTATTTTAGCCTCTCCGCTCTCCCTCTTTCCTCATCCTTTACCTCACCCTCCCTCTCTCTCCCTTCTTTTCCCCTCCCATTTCCTCCACTAGTACATCGGATTAGCTTTTGCACAAGTTTATATGGCGCTTAACCCGTACAGTGTTTAGTATGTATATATACGTACCTCTTAGGGAAGTGTTTAGTACGTATATGTACGCAAGCTCTTTTGAGGGCTTATACGCCCTTTATTTTTGTTTGTGTATGTAACATTGTTCATTGATAGTAAAGAGGGATAATTTGACAAGTCTTCGTATTTTTTAATAGATGTTAAAGGGCCTTTCTGTACATTTGTCCGCATTCCAACAAAAATCATTATACAAGAAGGTAAGTTACTTTCTTCTAGGTAATTACTCCTTGATTCTATAATCAGTAAGGCATGTGGAATTGTAAATTATGGTTCAGAGTAATTGGAAACGAAAACTGATCGTTGGAAGCTTCATAGTATTATGTTGAGCTTTGAGAACTACACACGGCCTTGAAGCGAGCTGTGTTGCCTGATGCGCATCCAACCATTTTGTTGAACTTACAATTCCTGTTTATTTTTTTTAGGTTTTTGTGATGTAAAGAAGTACTTGTACATCACTCACGCTTTAGGGTTGCTATAGTTTTCCACGTGAAACTGGCTGATGGGGTAGTGGCGGCTGCAGAGGAAGCGAAAGGTGTTGAGAGTGTGTGGGGCTAGGCTAACCCCGCAGCCCCCACTACCCCATCGGCCAGTTTTACGTGGAAATACTATAGCAGCGATCGCCGCCATTGGTAACGATCAAAACAAACAAAATGACTGTGAAAGCGGCCCTAAATGAGACCCCCCACAGCAGACACATGTTGAAGCTCAGCGTTGTTGTCGTTGTTCTTGCAGCAAACGTTGAGTCGGTGGAGCGAAGTGTTCCACCTGGCGTCATTTGTGTACTTCGTGGCCGGCACCATGTACCTCGTCTTCATATCCGTCGAGACCCAACCCTGGAACGACACCAACGCTGAAAAGAGGTGAGGGTGAGCCAGTGTGTTAGGTGGTGGGCCAGGGTGAAGGGTTTGTAAGGACACTAACACTAAAAACTACAGTAGACCCTCCATTGAGTGCAAGTTTTAAAGGGTCTCCTTATAGTGTGGTCTGGAGCTGACTGGCTCACATACACACACACACACACACACACACACACACAAAAACAAAAAACAAAAAAAAACAAACAAACATATGAATAAATAAATAAGTGAGTAAGTAATATTGAAAAGAGGTAAGGCAGTGTTTGTGTTGTGGGTCAGTGTGAAGGCTTTGTATGTACAGTAGACCATGAATTTATTGCTTTTTAATGGATTTTCTGATAACATAACCTTGAGCAGACTCTCACACACACACACACACACACACACAGAGGTTTGGAACAGACTAAGTGAGGATGCAGTATCGGCAGAGAGTGTGCACAACTTTAAGGAAAAACTGGACAGGTATAGATACGGAGACGGGACCACACGAGCGTAAGCCCAAGCCCTGTAACACTACAACTAGGTAAATACACACACACACACACAAAAAAAAAGTTCCACCAGACCCATACTGACAAACTTCATTGAAATAACACCACTTATAATTTGCTTTGTTTGTGTTGAGAAATTGTAATACAGTAGCAGCCCTTCAATTCAGAGTGCAGGGGGTCAAACTGGCCTCTTGCAGACTCTTTACGTTCTTATGTTCTTATGTTTAACTTGGCTTGTTTTTCAATATTTTGTCTTTATAGTGAAGCCAGATTGGCAAGATTGTTTCTGTGTTGGCTCCTGTGGCTCATTTGCTTAACGCTACTCTGACACACAGTCCTGACACCTATCTCTCTAACCTATTTCTATCTCTGCCCAACCTATCTCTCCAACTATCTTTATCTCTGCCCAACCTATCTCTCCAACTATCTCTATCTCTGCCCAACCTATCTCTCCAACTATCTCTATCTCTGCCCAACCTATCTCTCCTAACCTATCTCTCCACCTATCTCTCCAACCTCTCTCTTCACCTATCTCTCCAAACCTATCTCTCCACCTATCTTTCTAACCAATCTCTTCACCTATCTCTCCTAATCTATCTCTCCACCTATCTCTCCACCTATCTCTCCACCTATCTCTCCAACCTATCTCTTCATCTATCTCTCCTAACCTATCTCTCCACCTATCTCTCCAACCTATCTCTTCACCTATCTCTCCTAACCTATCTCTCCATCTATCTCTCCACCTATCTCTCCAACCTATCTCTTCACCTATCTCTCCTAACCTATCTCTCCAACCTATCTCTTCACCTATCTCTCCAACCTATCTCTTCACCGATCTCTCCTAACCTATCTTTCCTAACCTATCTCTTCACCTATCTCTCCTAACCTATCTCTCCACCTATCTCTCCAACCTATCTCTTCACCTATCTCTCCTAACCTATCTTTCCTATCTCTTCACCTATCTCTCCTAACCCATCTCTCCTAATCTATCTCTTCACCTATCTCTCCAACCTATCTCTTCACCTATCTTTCCTAACCTATCTTTCCTAATCTATCTCTCCACCTATCTCTTCACCTATCTCTCCTAACCTATCTTTCCTAACCTATCTCTTCACCTATCTTTCCTAACCCATCTCTCCTAATCTATCTCTTCACCTATCTCTCCAACCTATCTCTTCACCTATCTCTCCTAACCTATCTCTCCAACCTATCTCTTCACCTATCTTTCCTAACCTATCTCTCCACCTATCTCTCCTAATCTATCTCTTCACCTATCTCTCCAACCTATCTCTTCACCTATCTCTCCTAACCCATCTCTCCACCTATCTCTCCTAATCTATCTCTTCACCTATCTCTCCTAACCCATCTCTCCACCTATCTCTCCTAACCTATATCTCCACCTATCTTTCCTAACCTATCTCTCCACCCATCTCTCCTAATTATCTCTCCACCTATCTCTCCTAACCCATCTCTCCACCTATCTCTCCTAACCTATATCTCCACCTATCTCTCCAACCTATCTCTTCACCTATCTCTCCTAACCTATCTCTCCAACCTATCTCTTCACCTATCTTTCCTAACCTATCTCTTCACCTATCTCTCCTAACCCATCTCTCCTAATCTATCTCTTCACCTATCTCTCCAACCTATCTCTTCACCTATCTCTCCTAATCTATCTCTCCTAATCTGTCTCTCCACCTATCTCTCCTAATCTATCTCTTCACCTATCTCTCCTAATCTATCTCTCCACCTATTTCTCCACCTATCTCTCCACCTATATCTCCACCTATCTCTCCACCTATATCTTCACCTATCTCTTCACCTATCTCTCCACCTATCTCTCCACATATCTCTCCACCTATATTTTCACCTATCTCTCCACCTCTCTCTCCTAACCTATCTCTTCACCTATTTCTCCTAATCTATCTCTCCACCTCTCTCTCCTAACCTATCTCTTCACCTATCTCTTCATCTATATCTTCACCTATCTCTTCACCTATCTCTTCACCTATCTCTCCACCTATCTCTCCACCTCTCTCTCCTAACCTATCTCTTCACCTATCTCTTCATCTATATCTTCACCTATCTCTCCACCTATATCTTCACCTATCTCTCCACCTCTCTCTCCTAACCTATCTCTTCACCTATCTCTTCACCTATTTCTCCTAATCTATCTCTCCACCTCTCTCTCCCAACCTATCTCTTCACCTATCTCTTCATCTATCTCTCCTAACCTATCTCTTCACCTATCTCTCCTAACCTATCTCTTCACCTATCTCTCCACCTATCTCTTCACCTATCTCTCCACCTATCTCTTCACCTATCTCTCCACCTATCTCTTCACCTATCTCTCCACCTATCTCCCTACCTATCTCTTCACCTATCTCTCCACCTATCTCTTCACCTATCTCTTCACCTATCTCTCCACCTATCTCTCCTAATCTATCTCTTCACCTATCTCTCCTAACCTATCTCTTCACCTATCTCTCCTAATCTGTCTCTTCACCTATCTATTTACCTATCTCTCCTAACCTATCTCTTCACTTATCTCTCCTAATCTATCTCTCCACCTATCTCTCCACCTATCTCTCCACCTATCTCTTCACCTATCTCTTCATCTATCTCTTCACCTATCTCTTCACCTATCTCTCCACCTATCTCTTCACCTATCTCTTCATCTATCTCTTCACCTATCTCTTCACCTATCTCTCCTAATCTATCTCTTCACCTATCTCTCCTAACCTATCTCTTCACCTATCTCTCCACCTATCTCTCCTAATCTATCACTCCACCTATCTCTCCTAATCTATCACTCCACCTATCTCTCCTAATCTATCTCTTCACCTATCTCTCCTAATCTATCTCTTCACCTATCTCTCCTAACCTATCTCTTCACCTGTCTCTCCACCTATCTCTCCTAATCTATCACTCCACCTATCTCTCCTAATCTATCTCTTCACCTATCTCTCCTAACCTATCTCTTCACCTATCTCTCCCAATCTATCTCTTCATCTATCTCTCCTAATCTATCTCTTCAGCTATCTCTCCTAATCTATCTCTCCACCTATCTCTCCTAATCTATCTCTTGACCTATCTCTCCTAACCTATCTCTCCTAATCTATCTTTCCTAACCTATCTCTCCACCTATCTCTCCTAATCTATCTCTCCACCTATCTCTCCTAATCTATCTCTCCACCTATCTCTCCACCTCTCTCTCCTAACCTGTCTCTTCACCTATCTCTCCACCTATATCTTCACCTATCTCTCCACCTCTCTCTCCTAACCTATCTCTTCACCTATCTCTCCTAACCTATCTCTTCACCTATCTCTCCTAATCTATCTCTTCACCTCTCTCTCCTAACCTCTCTCTTTACCTATCTCTCCTAACCTATCTCTTCACCTATCTCTCCAACCTATCTCTTCACCTATCTCTCCTAACCTATCTCTTCACCTATCTCTCCTACTCTATCTTTCCACCTCTCTCTTAACCTATCTCTTCACCTATCTATTCACCTATTTCTCCACCTATCTCTTCACCTATCTCTCCACCTATCTCTCCTAACCTATCTCTCCTAACCTATCTCTTCACCTATCTCTCCACCTATCTCTTCACCTATCTCTCCTAACCTAACTCTCCTAACCTATCTCTCCACCTATCTCTCCAACCTATCTCTTCACTTATCTCTCCTAACCTATCTCTCTCTCTTCCTCTTTGTCCAACACCTATCTCTTTAACAATCTCTATCGCTGCCCAACCTATCTTTCCTAACCTATCTCTATTTCTGTCCAACCTATCTCCTGACCTATCTCTATCTCTGCCCAACCTATCTCTATCTCTTCCCAACCAATCTCTCCTGACCTATCTCTATCTCTGCCCAACCTATCTCTCCTGACCTATCTCTATCTCTTCCCAACCAATCTCTCCTGACCTATCTCTATCTCTGCCCAACCTATCTCTCCTGACCCATCTCTATCTCTTCCCAACCTATCTCTATCTCTGCCCAACCTATCCCTCCTGACCTGTCTCTATCTCTGCCCAACCTGTCTCTATCTCTGCCCAACCTATCTCTCCTGACCTATCTCTATCTCTGCCCAACCTATCTCTCCTGACCCATCTCTATCTCTTCCCAACCTATCTCTATCTCTGCCCAACCTATCTCTCCTGACCCATCTCTATCTCTTCCCAACCTGTCTCTATCTCTGCCCAACCTATCTCTTCTGACCTATCTCTATCTCTGCCCAACCTATCTCTCCTGACCTATCTCTATCTCTGCCCAACCTATCTCTCCTGACCCATCTCTATCTCTGCCTAACCTATCTCTCCTGACCCATCTCTATCTCTGCCCAACCTATCTCTCCTGACCCATCTCTATCTCTGCCCAACCTATCTCTCCTGACCCATCTCTATCTCTTCCCAACCTATCTCTCCTGACCCATCTCTATCTCTGCCTAACCTGTCTCTCCTGACCTATCTCTATCTCTGCCCAACCTATCTCTCCTGACCCATCTCTATCTCTGCCCAACCTACCTCTCCTGACCCATCTCTATCTCTGCCCAACCTATCTCTCCTGACCTGTCTCTATCTCTGCCCAACCTATCTCTCCTGACCCATCTCTATCTCTGCCCAACCTATCTCTCCTGACCCATCTCTATCTCTGCCCAACCTATCTCTCCTGACCTATCTCTATCTCTGCCCAACCTATCTCTCCTAACCTATCTCTTTCTCTGCCAAAACTGTCTCTCCCTCTCTGCCCAAGCTATCTCTTCACCTATCTCCCTCTCTGCCACACAATCCTTTCCTCTCCAATGTTACCTATAGCTGAGATATGAGAGGAAGAGACAGGTGTTGGGACTATTGCAAAGTGGAGGGGAGGAAGGGACCCACAGGAGCCAACACAAAAATGGTCTCGCCAATCTGGTTTCGCAAAAGTAATATTATTAGTAACAATTTGTATGCTTAGTGAACTACTGCTGCTGCTTGCTACAAACTTTCTGTGTTAGTCTCAGACACAAAAAGCAGAAATACAGACAGGAATTAGCAGATCCATGAGAGAAAAATGACAATAGCACATCCTTCCTTACTTCTGCCTCTATACTTCTCATCCATCCCCGTCCATACAACCCCCCCAGGCACACCCTCCCACATACCCTCTCCACCATCACTCATACCAGCTCCTCTAATATGTGTTTCACTCACTCCCAACACATCCACTCTACCGCTCACAAATGACATGACAGTAGACAGATTAGAAAACTAGATAACTGATAAAAAGATGAATTAACAGAGTGGGAAAAGAAAAGGAATGAGACAGAGAGGAGAGAAGAAATGCAGCTCTTCAGATAAGTGCATCATCCTACTTGCTGGGAAATATGGAAATTTTGTGGGAATTAGTTTTGCAAAGTCATGTATGTCTTTGTCACAGTTATTATGCATTTTTTATTGTGATCATTTGATGTAGTTGTTCAGTTTGACATTAACACTAAGCTGCCGTGAACAATACTTCCTGTGGTTTCTTAGTTCTCAGTCTGATCACTTTTATTGTTATTTTTTATTCATTTATTTATTTTTTACAACAAAGGAGATGGCTCAAGGGCAACAAAAGGAGTGTAGAAAAAATAAGCCCTCTGCTCACCGCTCCCACAACAGACAAAAGTAAAGAGTGGCCAAAAGAGAGGTTATTTTCTGGTGGAGAGGTGCCTTGATACACTCTTCTTGAAGGAGGTCGAGTCATAGGCAGGACGAAATGCATATGAAGGAAGACTGTAATCATTTGATGTAGTTGATCAGTTTGACATTAAACTAAGCTGTTGTGAACAATACTTCCTGTGGTTTCTTAGTCATCAATGTAATCGCTCTGTCTTTCCATTGCAGAAGGGATCTCTTGAAGGACAATGCAGAGCTGAAGACTGTATGAGGTAAATGTGTGGGGGGAGCGGTGATGGTTCAGACAGTGGGATGGCCCGGGCATTGCATTTATCTAAGGCGTCAGGGACCGAGTGCCTAGAGATCTAGGGTGAATGTGTGAAACTTTGTTGTCTTGGAGCACGCTTGGTGACCATGCTGCCTGAGAGGTACTTTTCAATGCAGGTCAGTTGTTATGTATTTTTTTGCACCTCTTGTGTGATATTTTTAGGGAGTATCGTAAGCTGTCACGTCATGAATATGGGAATTAGTGAGGTGTGCAGCGTCATGGTGGGGCAGCGATGTTTGAAGAAGGTATTGCCGTAAAGCACACGAGTTCTATCGTGTTGTGCTGGAAGTGGAGTGTGACCTGACATTCAGTTTTGTAGATTTGTGACGATTGGGACAGTTGGTTTCCATTGTTGTTATTAGTTCTGTATTAATTTAAACAATAATGTGCTGGAGCATTTATGAAGAGCCTAATATGGTTGAGTAATATGGTGTGCATGTGAGAGAAAGGAAGTCACTGTTGCATGATTATAGAGTTAATTTGTTTTACTTTTTATTATGTTTTCTGGGGATATTGAGAGGCTACTTTTGGACTTTCGCAAATGCCTCTGAATCAATCACTTCTCGTTTATTAGCTATGCAGCTTATGTTACATTAAGAGTGTGGCGGCAAACAGGAGTGTCCGCAACGTCCCGCCTTCCTGTACAGGCCATCACCACAGGTAAGGACGGTTCAGAGAACATAGAAACTTGTGTTACCTCATCTAGTCTACTGATGAAAACTGGAAATATTTGAGAGTGTGATATTGGGGAGGCGGTGGCTGAGTGGATAGCGTGACGGCGTCATGTTCAGGACGACGCAAGTTTGCGTCCTGCCCAGTGCCACAAGCTGGGAGTTTTCAGTCACTGCCGAGTGGCCTAAGACTACCCACATGCTGTCCAGAAGACCATCTATCAACCTGGACTCAAGATTCTAGGATCAAAGATGAGCTCCAGGGGGCAGCATGAGCCAATGCAAGATGGTGCCACTATAAACACTTACCTATGCCAGAACAGGCTGGGGAAGACCATCAGGCCCTGTCATGAAAGCCTACCGGGGTGCCATAGGTGAAAAAAAAAGAAAAAAAAAAAAGAGCCAAATGATGAAGGAACTTTTGAGGTCAACAAACATTTAAAAAGTGGCCAAATCATCACTGCTCTCTTTGCAATAGAAATGAAGAAAAAAAAAAAAGCGATATATGAGAATCTTCATTCCGTGGCATACAAGAATCTTCAAAATTCCGTGGCATACAAGAATCTTCAAAATTCCGTGGCATACAAGAATCTTCAAAATTCCGTGGCATACAAGAATCTTCAAAATTCCGTGGCATACAAGAATCTTCAAAATTCTGTGGCATACAAGAATCTTCAAAATTCCGTGGCATACAAGAATCTTCAACATTCTGTGGCATACAAGAATCTTCAACATTCTGTGGCATACAAGAATCTTCAACATTCCGTGGCATACAAGAATCTTCAACATTCCGTGGCATACAAGAATCTTCAACATTCTGTGGCATACAAGAATCTTCAACATTCTGTGGCATACAAGAATCTTCAACATTCCGTGGCATACAAGAATCTTCAACATTCTGTGGCATACAAGAATCTTCAACATTCTGTGGCATACAAGAATCTTCAACATTCTGTGGCATACAAGAATCTTCAACATTCCGTGGCATACAAGAATCTTCAACATTCTGTGGCATACAAGAATCTTCAACATTCCGTGGCATACAAGAATCTTCAACATTCTGTGGCATACAAGAATCTTCAACATTCTGTGGCATACAAGAATCTTCAACATTCTGTGGCATACAAGAATCTTCAACATTCGGTGGCATACAAGAATCTTCAACATTCTGTGGCATACAAGAATCTTCAACATTCTGTGGCATACAAGAATCTTCAACATTCCGTGGCATACAAGAATCTTCAACATTCTGTGGCATACAAGAATCTTCAACATTCTGTGGCATACAAGAATCTTCAACATTCTGTGGCATACAAGAATCTTCAACATTCTGTGGCATACAAGAATCTTCAACATTCTGTGGCATACAAGAATCTTCAACATTCTGTGGCATACAAGAATCTTCAACATTCTGTGGCATACAAGAATCTTCAACATTCTGTGGCATACAAGAATCTTCAACATTCTGTGGCATACAAGAATCTTCAACATTCTGTGGCATACAAGAATCTTCAACATTCCGTGGCATACAAGAATCTTCAACATTCTGTGGCATACAAGAATCTTCAACATTCTGTGGCATACAAGAATCTTCAACATTCTGTGGCATACAAGAATCTTCAACATTCTGTGGCATACAAGAATCTTCAACATTCTGTGGCATACAAGAATCTTCAACATTCCGTGGCATACAAGAATCTTCAACATTCTGTGGCATACAAGAATCTTCAACATTCTGTGGCATACAAGAATCTTCAACATTCTGTGGCATACAAGAATCTTCAACATTCTGTGGCATACAAGAATCTTCAACATTCCGTGGCATACAAGAATCTTCAACATTCTGTGGCATACAAGAATCTTCAACATTCTGTGGCATACAAGAATCTTCAACATTCTGTGGCATACAAGAATCTTCAACATTCCGTGGCATACAAGAATCTTCAGAAAAAAATGGGATAAAAGATAACATACAGAATGAATGAATTTGAAGAAGAAGCAAAGAGAGTATTGTTGGAGAAACATATATGGGCACAAAGAAAAAAGATAATAGGTCAAAAAGAAAGTGAAGAAAAAAAGAAAAAAGATAAAAGATATTACATGTAGCCCACACAAGAAAAAAAAAAAGTGTGAATTGCTTACCTAACCTTACCTAACCTTACCTTACCTTACCTTACCTTACAACCTCCACTAAAGCCCGGCTAACTAATTTTAACCCGGTAGCAGTGACGGGCCAAATTTGTGGCTTCACCGTGTAGCAATGACGGGCCAAATTTGTGGCTTCACCATGTAGCAGTGACGGGCCCAATTTGTGGCTTCACCGTGTAGCAGTGACGGGCCAAATTTGTGGCTTCACCGTGTAGCAGTGACGGGCCAAATTTGTGGCTTCACCGTGTAGCAGTGACGGGCCAAATTTGTGGCTTCACCGTGTAGCAGTGACGGGCCAAATATATTATGAAATGGTTTGTGTGAATGATGATTTTTTCTAATTTTTCTCGCTCGGAGGGACCATTAAGAAACATGATCCCCACTGCTACCGGGTTAATACCATGGAATTGACGTATCGAGAGTCCAAATCCATTTTTCTATGTTCAGTGCTTGGAGTCAGTGTCAACAAACTCTTAAAAACAGACGTTGACCTCCTGAAAGCGGTGATGAAGGAACAAACTAGGGCGTTAAGGACTGGCAACGGAAGGGAAATAACAAATAAAGTACAAGGCTTGACGCTGCTCAGGCCGGCAGGGACACGTTACAAGGAGGAGGAGCACGTGGCGAGGGAGGCAGCGAGGAGGGGAGGGAGGAAGATGTGAGAAAGGAAGATGAGGAAGATGAGGAATGTGAGGAAGATGAAGATGAAAAAATGAGGAAGATATGAGAAGGAAAGATGAGGAAGCTGTGAGAAGATGAGGAAGGTGAGGAAGATGAAGAAGATGAGAAAATGAGGAAGATGTGAGAAGATGAGGAAGATGAAGAAGATGTGAGAGGGGAAGTGAGAAGGAGGAGGAGTACAGGGCAAGGGAGGCAGAGAGGAGGGAAGTGAAAGGCAGAAGGAAGAGAGGGAGACCAAAGAGAAGACAGGGGAAGACTGCACTGAAGAGAGGGAGACCAAAGAGAAGACAGGGGAAGACTGCACTGAAGAGAGGGAGACCAAAGAGAAGAGAGGGGAAGACTGCACTGAAGAGAGGGAGACCAAAGAGAAGACAGGGGAAGACTGCACTGAAGAGAGGGAGACCAAAGAGAAGAGAGGGGAAGACTGCACTGAAGAGAGGGAGACCAAAGAGAAGACAGGGGAAGACTGCACTGAGGAAGACTTGCTCAAGGATATGGATGAAGCAAGGAGGAACTCTTCCCTCAGCAATGGCAACCTGATGCTCCTAAAAGTGGCACAAGAAGAGGAGTGTAAGGCAGAAGGAAGAGAGGAAGATTGAAGAGAAGAGAGGGGAAGACTACACTGAAGAAGACTTGCTCAAGGAAATGGACAAAGCAAGGATGAACTTGTAGTGTGGCGACTAGGCCTGATAAGGGAGCCTCCCATAACCCACTTGGCGAGTGGAGTACCTCTTTGGCCGACTCGGTAAGGAATGGCTCTCCCGTCACGCTGGTCGCGGGTTCAATCCCAGGCAGCCGGGGAATACCCTTTCCTTGTCTTGATTAATTTCTCGTGTGTTTTGATACACGCAGAGGACGTGTGGAATTATTGAGTAATAGGAAAGAGAAAATCAAATCTCGGGGCATGACAAACTCTTCCCTCAGTAATGGTGACCTGGTGCTCCTAAAAGTGGCTGGCAGGGACAAGTGCATAAGAAGGGGAGTGGAATGCAGAAGGAAGAGAGGGAGATGAAAGAGGAAAGACAGGAAGACTTGTTCAAGGAAAAGGATGAAGCAAGGATGAACTCTTCAATCAGTAATTGCGACCTGGTGCTCACACAAGTGGCTGGCAGGGACAAGCATAGCTGGATATTATCGCGATACTTTATCACTGATAACAAAATATGGTTATCAGCCATCCGCTACTTATATATATATATATATATATATATATATATATATATATATATATATATATATATATATATATATATATATATATATATATATATATATATATATATATATATATATATATATATATATATATATATATATATATATATATATATATATATATATATATATATATATATATATATATATATATATATATATATACAGGATCGCGACACTCAAGGTGTTGAAATACATGAAAAAGCGCTTATGGAAAAGAAATTACGTTTTTTTTCGACTTTACTCCCTCGATATCACAATTTTTTCGAGTTTACTTTCTTGTTATCTCATAATAGTAATAGGCAGAAAATGGGAAGTGAGAACAGGTCGTTCTGAAGCCGCAGTTGAAGGCGGCTGCCTTACAATTGGCTGGCAGTTCTGAATACACGCTTGTGATCCACGTGGTGTCGTCTGCTAAAGTAAGGACGGTTGCTCGCGGTCACCCGTGGTACAGTTGGACAAACCTATAGCTTTAACAGTTTTCTGTGTGTTATGGTATAATCTGCTAACTTTTTCTGTTATAAATCATTAAATCACTAACATCATGATTGACTTTTCAATGCCTATTGAACGTAAACCGCCGCCGCAATTGCAAAATAGCTCGCAGAGAGGTTCAACTTGCTTACTGTCTCCATATCTCCCTCACCGCTCACAAAGACCACAAGCGGACAAAAAAGAACAAATCCAGGCAAATTAACACTTTTAATGCTGTGTATTCCCACAGCGCGCATGTGTGGTGGACAGCAGAATGACTAATTTCAGCGGGAAGATATTTCTCGCAACACCGGCCAGTGTATAGTGGACCTTCTTCTTCTTTTGACCTGTAACGCTTTGTATCGCTTCTTAGGTCTTCCTCCTCCACACTTTTATACTTCACAACATGCACTTAGGGCCGCTTTCACAGTCATTTTGTTTGTATTGATCGTTACCAATGGCGGCGATTGCCGCTCTAGTATTTCCACGTGAAACTGGCCGATGGGTAGTGATGTGATGTGATGATGTCGGAGGTATTGCCTTTACAACGGCACCTCGTGGCGGCTGCAGGGTTAGCCTCGCCCCGCACCTTACCACACACTCTCAACACCTGTCGCTTTCTGTGCAGCCACCACTACCCCATAGGCCAATTTCAAGTGGAAAACTATAGCGTCGATCGCCGCCATTGGTAACGATCAAAACAAGCAGTGACCGTGAAAGCGGCCCTTATTTACTTCACAGTGCGCACTTATACACTTCACCCTGAACTTAGGTGTTTTTCTGTTCTTTTCTTTCCCTGATTTTGGTTTTCTATGACCTTTTGCTATTTTTCACTGTTACTTTTCACCGTCGCTGCCATGCATTACAGGTCAAAAGAAGAAGAGGAAAACAACCGGGAGATCTACAAAAAAGCTTTTTGGACTGTGGTTCCCCAGCACGGGGTGTTCTCTTATCTTGTTAATCAAGTAGTAAGCAAAGCAGCTCTGCCAGTCCATTTTACGAGTCGCTTGGTGGGGCATCTTCCACTGCTCCTCAGCCACTGCCGTCGTCTGTTTGTTTAAATGCAGCCGTTCGGTACCCACGTACCCACGCTCGTACCCACAACCGTTTTCCATTCATACGGACAACCAGTATTCGCTCCCGGTTGGGTATACAGGCAACCACGGTTGCCCATAGCCCCCAATGGTTGGACACCGCCTTTTAAGGCAGCACGCATGACGCCGACGGTAGGTAAACGTGACCCGTACATGTCAAAGCAACGCGAAACTCGTGGAGGTAATGCGCAAAAGTCGTGATAGTAAGAATTTAGGACTAAGCGCTAAACTCGAGGATCGCGAAACTCGGATTGCATGAAACTCGAGAGGGTACTGTGTGTGTGTATGTATATATATATATATATATATATATATATATATATATATATATATATATATATATATATATATATATATCGGTATCCTCATTACTTTTGTAACCAAACCAGTGATAATCGCTACTTTTTTCCGCCTCTCAGTAAAAAAAAAGTCTCCTCCCTACTGCGCATGCGTGGCCCGGGCGCCCGGTGTTGTATGAAAAAACTTTGGGGTATGAAATATCTTCGGTGAAGAGATTTCATACTTAGATCATCAACATTAAAACACTAGGTTATTTTTTTATGTTAGAATAAAAAAAATCACTATATCAAAGAGAAAAATAATTTAATTTTGCCCCCAAAATGATTATTCAATGTATGAAATTTGTGATCCCGTTGTAAAGAGCGCAAATAGAGACCAGCGGCTTGTTATCACGTGGCTGCGTGGCGCGCTGCCTCTCAGCTGCGTCTCGAGTGACGGAGTGAGTGCCAGTGTTCCGGTTCCCAGTGCTTCAGTGTTTCTTTGCTGAAGTGACTGTTAAAGTGTTAATGGTGATAAGTAAGAATAACTGAATAAGTAGTGATGGGCCAGTTCACGAGAGACTGGTGTTTGTAAACAAAAGCGCCAGCTTTTGATGGTGGGGACGCCAAATAACACAACACCGGTTCAGGCGTTTCTAGTATTACCGTCCATAGGTACGTACGTGTCAACGTGTGGTTTTCAGGTTTTGTAAGTTTTCTAAAATACAGATAATGAAAATTTTAATTCATCTTTGTCTTTTATTTGAAATAACAATATAGTATCGTTTTCGCCTATCGGAATTATCGCTAGCTAGTATCGGAATTGTGGATTTATATCAGGTATCGGTTATTGGTTATTGCCGGCCCTATACTATTTTGTGTCTCCAGTTAATGAATATCGGGTATTGGGAATAAGGTTTTCTGTTATCGTGCCCAGCTATGGGGACAAGTGCATAAGAAGGGGAGTGGGAGGCAGAAGGAGGAGAGGGAGATCAAAGAGAAGAGATGGGAAGACTACACTGAAGAAGACTTGCTCAAGGAAAAGGACAAAGCAAGGAGGAACTCTTCAATCAGTAATGGTGACCTGATGCTCCTAAAAGTGGCACAAGAAGAAGAGTGTAAGGCAGAAGGAAGAGAGGAAGACCAAAGAGAAGAGACGGGAAGGCTGCTGTGAAGACTTGCTCAAGGAAAAGGACAAAGCAAGAAGGAATTCTTCAATCAGTAATGGTGACCTGGTGCTCCTAAAGTGGCTGGCAGGGACAAGTGCATAAGAAGGGGAGTGGAACCTAAGACTTCATTCCTCTGTCTCTGCCCTGTTGATTGTGACAGCGTGAAGTGAACAGCTGCACCATGCTTTCCTGTCCGTCACATGTAGAGCATTGAGGACAAGAGGTAGATGCAATAGTGTACTTTTTTCCAGTGTGAGAGAATGTATATCAGGAGACAGTGTTGCATAGTCTAAAGGAACAGTGTGGTGAGACTCCTGCAGTACTGAGATCATTGTTTTCATCATGTGTAGTGTGTTCAGGACAGGAGGTAGATGTAATGGTGTAGTTTTTCCAGTGTGAGAGAATGTATATCTGGAGAGAGTGTTGTGTAGTCTAGAGGAACAGCATGGTGAGACTCCTGCAGTATTGAGATCATTGCTCTCGTCATATGTAGCGTGTTCAGGACAGGAGGTAGATGTAATGGTGTACTTTTTCCAGTGTGAGAGAATGTATATCAGGAGACAGTGTTGCATAGTCTAAAGGAACAGTGTGGTGAGACTCCTGTAGTATTGAGATCATTGTTTTTGTCACATGTAGCGTGTTCAGGACAGGAGGTAGATGTAATGGTGTAGTTTTTCCAGTGTGAGAGAATGTATATCTGGAGAGAGTGTTGTGTAGTCTAGAGGAACAGCGTGGTGAGACTCCTGCAGTATTGAGATCATTGTTTTTGTCACATGTAGCGTGTTCAGGACAGGAGTTAGATGTAATGGTGTAGTTTTTCCAGTGTGAGAGAATGTATATCTGGAGAGAATGTTGTGTAGTCTAGAGGAACAGCGTGGTGAGACTCCTGCAGTATTGAGATCATTGCTCTCGTCATATGTAGCGTGTTCAGGACAGGAGGTAGATGTAATGGTGTAGTTTTTCCAGTGTGAGAGAATGTATATCTGGAGAGAGTGTTGTGTAGTCTAGAGGAACAGCGTGGTGAGACTCCTGCAGTATTGAGATCATTGTTTTTGTCACATGTAGCGTGTTGAGGACAGGAGGTAGATGTAATGGTGTAGTTTTTCCAGTGTGAGAGAATGTGTATCAGGATAGTGTTGTGTAGTCTAGAGGAACAGTGTGGTGAGACTCCTGCAGTATTGAGATCATTGTTTTTGTCACATGTAGCGTGTTCAGGACAGGAGTTAGATGTAATGGTGTAGTTTATCCAGTGTGAGAGAATGTGTATCAGGATAGTGTTGTGTAGTCTAGAGGAACAGCGTGGTGAGACTCCTGCAGTACTGAGATCATCGTTTTCTTCATATGTAGCGTGTTGAGGACAGGAGGTAGATGTAATGGTGTAGTTTATCCAGTGTGAGAGAATGTATATCAGGATAGAGTGTTGTGTAGTCTAGAGGAACAGCGTGGTGAGACTCCTGCAGTATTTTGAGCATTGTTTTCGTCAGTCGTAACTCGTGTTTCTTAGGTGGCTTCTACTTAGCGTCTCTCATGACAAAGTGCCTTCAGTCCTAAGTGCTCAATACCTCCCTTTCCCCGGCAAATGTACGCCTCAAATATATGACTTCAAGGAAAGGTTGTTTTATTCAAGTGCCATCAAAGTGCCAGTTTTACAGTCCAGTACGGCAAGTTTGTAAGCTCCCCAACCTAACACAAAATACTATGAAAATTCCTTGTAGCTCTCGTGCTTGGTGTTGATATAGAAGGAGGAGCGAATTTTAGGAAACTACACAGGAAGTCTCTTTATTAGTATCTGGTATTGAGTAGAGGTAACGGATCATTGTGGTGGATATGGTTTGGTTTGGGCGCTTACAAGGACTATCTGGATCTGGATACATGATGCGCAGGGCACCCGTACAGCTGCAGAACACGCATAGTTGTGTTGGCTGCTGCGGGGACGGGGGTGCCGAGTGTGCAAGGGAGGGAAGTGAACCAAGTGTAGTAATTGTTAGTGTTGGTGTGTTGTGGTGACAAGTGAGTATGTATTTGTTTTCTGAATGAGTCTATTGTGCTGCAGTCTAAAATCTGATGAGGGAGGCTGATCCAGTCATGTATGGTGCGTGGAAAGTATGAGTGCTTGTATGCGTCAGTGTTAGTGTGATATGTTTGGTATTTATGGATGTGTGTGTTATGAGTACGTTGACTGTTTGCCTTGTGTAAGTATGTACGTGGGTAATTGTCAGTGTGAGTGTTTGTGATCTTGTACATAAGTGTAAGTCTGTGTGATTGTCTGCGTATGTGAAGAGGTTCCATGTTTATCTGTTGTTTGATCCGTGTTTTGATTCCAGGCGTTCGAGTGTAATTGTTTGTAATGAACCTTGCCGCCTTGGTGTTGATTTGTTCTAACCTATCAATGTTTTTGTGTGTGTAAGGATCCCACACTGTGTAGCAGTATTCAAGTGTTGGTCTCACAAGTGTGTCATAAGCTATGTGTTTAATGTTAGGTGTGCAGTTATGTGACTTCCTCCTCAGGAACCCCAGTGTTCTGTTGGCTGTAGCACTGATATGGTCTATGTGAGTGTTGAATTTCAAGTTAGGATACCAAGATACTTGTGTGTGTGGACTGATTCAAGGCCTGAATTATGGAGAGTGTAAGTGTGATGGATGGGGCTGTGAGCTCTGGTGAATCTTAATAGTTTGCATTTGTCTGGTCGTAAATGCATCTGCCAGGTGCGCTCCCACCGCTGGAGGGGGTCCAAGTCTTTTTGTAGCAGTCTGCAGTCATCAGTAGTCTTTACTGCTCTAAACAGCAAACTATCGTCGGCAAATAGTCTAGTGGAAGAGTTAGGCGTTGAGAGTGGAAGATCGTTAATGTACAGGAGGAAAAGAAGGGGGCCTAGAACGGTGCCTTGTGGGACACCTGAAGAAGCAGGGACAGTGTCAGATGAAGATCCGTCAAGAAGAATGCGTTGAGTCCTGTTAGTAAGAAATGCAGTGATCCAGTGAAGAATAGGTCCTGGAATACCGTAGTATTTCAATTTTAATGTCAGTCTTTTGTACTGGACTTTGTCAAAGGCTTTAGCAAAATCTAAAACAATAGTGTCAACTTGTTTAATGTCACGTCGGTCAAGTAGCCTCGTAATGTCGTGATATGTAGTATAATGAGTTGCGATTCACAAGAACGTTTGGGTCGAAAGCCGTGTTGTGAGTCAGTAAGGATGTTGTTTGTGTCAAGGTGATTCATTATGTGTTTGTGTATTATGTGTTCAAAAATTTTACATGGAATCGATGTTAGTGAGATAACTAACTGACCCTGACCCAAAGTGGCGACTGAGATTCATGCCTCAGCTGGGTGTTTAGACTTGTGTCCACTTACTTCACTTGGTCTGGCTTGGGCTCATTCCACGGCTGGACCTGGTCCGTGCTGAAGACCAAGAAGGTGGTGCCGAACAGCACGTTGAGGGCGGCGGCAATGAGGAAGACTGTGTTCCACGCTGACACCGTTTGCTGGAGGGAGAACACCAGCTGTGAGGCCTTGTGAATGTACTGACACACACACACACACACACACACACACACACACACACACACATAGAGGTTTGGAACAGACTAAGTGAGGAAGTAGTATCGGTGAAGAGTGTGCACAATTTAAGGAAAAACTGGACAAATACAGATATGGAGACTGGACCGCACGAGCGTAAGCCCAGGCCCTGTAAAACTACTACTATCCATATCAGACCCTATGACATACCGTTTTTCGCAAATATCTTTCAAACGAAGACTCAGATCATCATGGTGCTTTGGCACAGATTGTTTCACACACCCTGCTAATTTTTCACGCTATTGTGCATTGGCAGATACGGTTAATTATGGCGTTTACTCCTGACTGTGATGCCAAAACCTGCGTGAGCCACTTACACATTCGAACAGGTGAGGCTTGACGTATTTGTGACGTGTATCCACCAACACCTCCACCCCTGGCTTCCCGTACTCCTCCCCAACACTCTTTCTCTCTCCCCCTGCCCTCTTTCTCCCCCATACCTCTCTCTCTCTCTCTCTCTCTCTCTCTCTCTCTTTTAACATTAGAGCTCAATCATCAGTGACTGAAAATAAAGTAAAGGTGCCCAATTTCAAAAGAGCTAACTACGTAGAAATCCGACAAAAACTAACAGAAATACAACTATCAGATGACGGCAATGTAGAGGAAGCCTGGCTAAGCTTTAAAAATCATTTACTCACTCAGCAGAACACATTCGTCCCCTTGTGCGAGAAGCGAAATAACACTAATAAAAGCCCACCTTGGTTTAATAGCGAAATTAAACACTCAGTCAAGGAGATAAAATTGTCTTACAGGTTAAAGAAAAAACAAAGCACGCCCGAAAACATTAGACTTTATAACGATGCCAGGCGACGAGTAAAAAGATTAGTATGTCAGGCAAAGCGTAGATATGAAGAAAATATTGCAGCCAACTGTAAAAATAATCCAAAATCTTTCTTCAGTTACATAAACAACAGAAAGGCGATCAGAAGTGGAATTGGACCTTTAACAAACAGCGACGGTGCACTAGTGACTGACAGCCAACACATTGCAAACCTCTCAAACAATTACTTTTCCTCGGTGTTTAATACTTACAGTCTTCCTCCCACTACCACCAACACCAGTACTAATGTAAATCTCAATCATGCATTGCCTAATTTTGAAATAACAACCGATGAAGTTCTTAAAGCTCTCCATTCACTTAAAACAAATAAAAGTCCCGGACCCGATAAAGTATATCCTATACTGCTTATAGAAACAAAGAGTGAAATACTCTCCTCCCTCACAACCGTATTCAATATGTCCTTGCGACAAGGCATCGTCCCTTCGGATTGGAAAAAGGCTAACGTGACACCGATTGTTAAGAAAGGAGACAAAAAAATACCAGGTAACTACTGACCCATTAGTCTAACTTCAATTGTAGGTAAGCTACTTGAGAGCATAATTAGAGACAAAATTGTGAGTTACCTCGAAAGCCACTCATTAATTGGGGATTCACAACATGGCTTCCGTAACAAAAGATCCTGCCTATCAAACCTATTGACCTTTTATAACGACCTCTTCTCAGTTTATGACGTAACCAAATCATTGGACGTGGTCTATCTTGATTTCCAGAAAGCGTTTGATAAAGTCCCACATCATAAATTACTTTATAAATTAAAGCAAATAGGTATTGACGGTCAGGTAAACCAATGGATCGCGAAATGGTTGAGCAACAGACAACAAAGAGTGGTGATTGACGGATTTAACTCAGAGTGGGCGCCGGTCACTAGTGGCGTCCCTCAGGGCTCGGTTCTTGGCCCAGTGATCTTCATTATTTACATCAACGACGTGGATGTTGGACTCAATAATCGCATTAGTAAATTTGCAGACGACACAAAGATTGGTAACTCGGTTCTCACTGACGAAGAAAGGCAAAGCCTCACAAGCGTTCAATGCGTTAAGGACTTGGGGGTCAAAATCGCGTCAAACCTCAAATTCTCACATCAATGCATCGATGCAGCAAATAAAGCGAACAGAATGTTGGTCTTCATTAAAAGAAACTTTTTATTCAAGAATAAAGATGCAATACTTCCGCTCTACAATAGTTTAGTCAGACCCCACTGGAATATGCAGTACAGTTTTGGTCTCCTCACCATGCAAAGGACATTGCTAAATTAGAAGGTGTTCAGCATCGGGCAACAAAAATGATCCCTTCCTTGCGCAACAAATCCTACGAAGAAAGGCTTTCTACCCTTAGCATGTTCTCTCTTGAGAAACGTCGCCTCCGAGGAAAACTGATCAAATGTTTTAAAATACTTAATGGTTTCACGAATGTAGACAGAACAAAATTGTTTATGATCGATGACACTGCGAACGAGGAACAATGGCATAAAACTCAAATGTAGACAAGTAAATTCAGACTGCACCAAATTTTTTTTCACCAACGTTGTAGTGCGAGAATGGAATAAGCTCCCACCGTCAGTGGTCCAGTGTAACACGATTGACTCCTTCAAAAACAAACTCGACCGTCACTTCCTTGAACTTAATATTAACTAGAGTTGAAATGCATCGTTTTGGAGCCATCTGATTAGTGTAGATTCACTTAGGTTTAAGGACAGACCACCTACTGGACCATGGGGTCTGTGTGGTCTGATTTTCTATGTAAATTCTGTGTAAATCTCTCTCTCTCTCTCTCTCTCTCTCTCTCTCTCTCTCTCTCAGTGTATACATGAGATGTGAAGCTATGCACACATATGACTTGTCTATAACTATAACTGGAAAGTATATGCTAAGTATGGCCTGGTGTTTTATGCACAAGACTGTGATTCCTGTTCCAGCGTAAGTGAATGTTGCTTAAGTGCTGTTTGAGGTTTGTTTGGCAATTATACAACTATTGAAAGTTGTACGAGTATATGACCCTCCTTCCCACAGGTTACGTTGAGCGTATGATGGGATGAAGTACGTAGCTGACGTTTGATCATTTGTAGGAAATCGCGTAAGAGACGGAAAGGAATAAGTGTGGAATTGTAGCGGGAATTTATTGCAGAGAAAAAAGGTGAAACGAAATTGGAGAAATATATGAATAATTTATTCTGATCTTAGGAAAAAACTGCCATACGATGTGGGTTCATGTAGATATGTTAAAAAGTCATAGCATACAAAAATAAACAGGGAGTATATGATGGGTGGATTAGTAATGTAAATAACTGACCATATATGTTACTTTAATATTCATCACCATCGACAAACAGGTCATCCTCGTCATCACTGTTGATGCTGATGCAGTCAATCAATCAATGGGGGCATACGCCGGGGGGCGCGTCGCCTCGCCCGTCTGCTGATACAGACGGGATATAATTTATATTTATCTGCCATTAATTCAAGTCATACGTGTGCATGGATTCATATCTTGTGTAGTACAGTGCAATTGGGGGGGGGGGGGGGGGAGTGAGAGAGAGAGAGAGAGAGAGAGAGAGAGAGAGAGAGAGAGAGAGAGAGACTGAAGTCACTACGAGAACAACCGCCCACACATCACTTCACACAAGTGACGCCATAGCTTAGCTCTCTACACACCTACACACAAACAATTCAAACACACACACCCCAGCACGCCGGGGGTATACAAATAAGGTGCCCGATAAACAATAACTACACCAGAACAACTAACGAACCTACACCATACAACTGTACACTCCTATTGTCTTTCCTATTCCCCAGCTGCACCTTCACCACTAACTCACTTCCTCTTCGTACTATACCCTTGATTAAAAAAAAAAGAGAGAGAGAGAGAGAGAGAGAGAGAGAGAGAGAGAGAGAGAGAGAGAGAGAGAGAGAGAGAGAGAGAGAGAGAGAGAGAGAGAGAGAGAGAGAGAGAGTGCGGGGGAGGAGGGAAAGGGAGGGATGGGAGTAGGGGAAGCCAGGGGTGGAGGTAGGTGGTGGATAGATAAAGGTAAAGTTGGGGGCATACGCTGTAGCAGCGCGTGGCCTCGGTGCTCATTTCCGTGACATTGGCCATTGAGCCTGTGGTGGGAGGGAGCCCATTACCCCGGGACACAGGGCTAGTGAGACATCTGGGTTACCACAATTTACCTTCCCCAGGTTTCCCCAGGTACCCATTTATCGACCAGCCCGAGAGGGAGGATGAACAGCTGGGTGAGCTGCACGCCGACTGCCCGGGCCGGGATTCAAACCTGGGCCCACGGAGTAGAAGCCAGGCACGCTGACCACTAGACCACGGAGGTGTTGGTGGATACACGTCACAAATACGTCACGCCTCACCTGTTCGAATGTGTAAGTGGCTCACTCAGGTTTTGCCATCACAGCCAGGAGTAAACCGCATCTGGAAATGCACAATAGCGTCAAAAATTAGCGGAGTGTGTGAAACAATCTGTGCCAAAGCACCATGATGATCCGAGTCTTCGTTTGAAAGATATTTGCGAAAAACGGTATGTCATAGGGTCTGATATGGATAGTAGGTACACACACACACACACACATACACACACACACACACACTATAGACACACAATATAGAGGTTTGGAACAGACTAAGAGAGGATGTAGTATCGGCGAGGAGTGTGCAAAGCTTAAAGGAAAAGTTGGATAAATATAGATACGGAGACGGGACCACACGAGCGTAAAGCCCTGTAAAACTACAACTAGGTAAATACAACTAGGTAAATACATACACACACACACATACACACACACACACACACACACACACACACACACACACACACTTTGTCACCCCTCACTGCAGGGATTACCTTGAAGACCTATTTTTAGGGAATGCTATTTGTCTTAAGTAAGGCCAAGGGCAAAACAAAATAAAGAGAGGAATGGCTGCAGCCGTCGCCCCAATGAAAGTCTGGCAGAGGAAGACACTGGAGGACAAAGGTCAGTGTTTGCCGAGTTTTGATGCCCGGCCTTGGAAGAGTTCAAGTCACGGGAAGAAAGGGAAAGGGAATATGTATTGGCAAAGGAAGGTGGCTCCAGAATTTACCCGTGAAAAGGATGCAGGCTAAAAAGGATGAGCCTGATTGTAAAGTCTTGCGCAGTCTTAAGGGGCTCTCACACATTCCCGGTCCCGGTCGCGACCGTCCCCGATGACTCCCGATAAGCCGGTCGCCGGTCGACCGGCTGTAAGATCGGGGATTGTCGGCGGCAGACCGCCGGTCAACCGCCGGTCGACCCTGAGGACCGTAGACGCAGCCAACCACCGCCGGTCAACCTTAAAATTTTCAAAGATATCGGCGATGCGCCCGGTCGACCGGCGGTGTCGAAAAATGTCGCCGGTCAACCGGCGGTCAACCGGCGGTCAATTGGCGGTCGACCGCCGACACCCATGGCAGCCCGGCGGCAGACCGGCGGTAGACCGCGAGTGAACACCTGTGTCTGACCTGGGGATTAGCAAGGGAGGAAGGAGGAATACGAGGAGGAACAGGTAGGACCGAGGGATGAAGAGAGAGGGAGATGAGAGAAAGGAGGAAGAGGAACGGGTGAAAGAGAGAAAAAAAATATATATATATATATATATATATATATATATATATATATATATATATATATATATATATATATATATACATACATATATATATATATATATATATATATATATATATATATAAAGAGAGAGAGAGAGAGAGAGAGAGAGAGAGAGAGAGAGAGAGAGAGAGAGAGAGAGAGAGAGAGAGAGAGAGAGAGAGAGAGAGAGAGAGAGAGAGAGAGAGATTTATGCACACGAATGAATTTAGGTACGAAGCCGTTTATTATAATTATAATAATTATAACTTCAGGAGTTCAATTTCGCATTCACGAGAGCTGAGGAAAGCTATTGCGATGTCAAACTCACGAATGATCAAAACAGCTGGACGGCCGTTTATATACCCTTTCAACTGGGTGTGGCAACGAAAGTGTTTGCTCGTCGATGTGCCGCAGGTCTGCCGCCGGTAGGCCGGCGGTCGACCGCCGACTGACCTGCTGCAGTCGCCGGTCGGAGAAATCGAAAATCGTATATGGTCGCCGGTCTACCGCCGGTAAACTGCCGGCTTACCGGCGGTAAGCCGCCGGTCCGGGGATTATTGCCTATTTTGTCGGCGGTCAGGCCCCGATCGGCTTATCGGGAGTCATCGGGGACGGTCGCGACCGGGACCGGGAATGTGTGAGAGCCCCTTTAAGAGCATTGCTTTCGTCAGTCATGTTTCCAAGGTGGCTTCTATTTAGCGTCTCTCATGACAAAGTGCCTCCAGCCCTGAGTGCTCAATATCTCCCTTTTCTCTGGCAAATGTACACCTCAAATATATGACTTCAAGGAAAGACTATTTTATTCAAGTGCTGACAAAGTGACGACCAAGAGGTGAAGGCAT
This sequence comes from Eriocheir sinensis, assembly GCF_024679095.1. Classification (NCBI taxonomy): domain Eukaryota; kingdom Metazoa; phylum Arthropoda; class Malacostraca; order Decapoda; family Varunidae; genus Eriocheir; species Eriocheir sinensis. The sequence goes on from NC_066530.1 coordinate 10,108,887, forward strand.
GCAAGATGGAAGTTCATGAGAGCAGTCAGCATAAAAAGTGTGATAACAGGTGGTGAGAGAAGCAATACTGTGGCATGCCTTGAGGGGTGACAAGATCAATTCAATAAGACTGCAAACCACCGAGGAAGCCGCTAAGCCTTACGTTGCCGCTGGTGACGGCGGCCGTGACGATGGGCGTGAGGAAGCCGGTGGTGGAGGAGAGGGTGGTGGTGAGGCCCTTCAGTGAGCCGGCCAGGTTTGGGGCGATGTCCTGCTCGGAGAGTGAGGAGCCGCTGCTCATCGTTCCCATGAAGCCCACGGCCAGGCACATGGCGGCCATGGCTGCTACGTGGTCACAGTGGACCCATACCATGGCCACCAGGCACGCCGCAGACAGGTACATGCCTCACCACAGAAACGGAAAGTATTCTTTAGTTTGGGAATGTGTAGAAAACACAACTTTTTACGTGGTAGATTCACAACGATTTACAGTTATAAGTACTGGAGCTCGACATGACCTAAGTTTACATTGGAGTGAGAAACGATAATCTAACAAAATTTCAATGACTGTGTTGATCAAATGCCTCAACGCACCGCAAATACTGAAGCTCGACATGATGTAAGTTTACATCGGAGTGAAAAAAGGTAATAATCTAGCAAAATTTCAGTGACTGTGTGGACCAAATACCTCAATGTCTAGCGTCTGGCGGACTCTTTTGTTGCTGTGTTTGTTTGTTGGCTTTGACCTGCCTCCCTTATGATAGAAAAGTGTTACACACAGAACAGTGTCTGGTGGCCTACCGGCAGACGTGGACAGCTTCCTGATCCCGTTGACTGTCATGTAGTTCCTGCGATGAAGCCAGTCGGCGAAGGCGCCCCAGCCCAGGCAGACCGTGCCCTGGAGGATGTAGGCCAAGGTGGAGCCCAGGGCATTCTGGAAACATAACATGAATAAGTGGCTTTCCTCATTACTACTGTTTTTTTTATTATCGGCATCGGCGTCGCAGACGTGTGCAGCGGGGCTGCGGGAGGGGGGAGGCATGCAGTTAGCAAGTTCAGAAGAGCAGTCAGCGTGAAAATAGCGATAGAAGATAGAAAGAGAGGCAACATCGCGACGGAATTTAAGAGGTAGAAGACTATCAGTAGGAGGAGGAGAGGTGATGAGACGAAGAGCCTTAGACTCCACTCTGTCCAGAAGAGCTGTGTGAGTGGAGCCCCCCCACACGTGAGATGCAAACTCCATACGAGGGCGAACAAGGCCCCTGTATATGGATAGCAACTGTGCGGGGGAGAAGAACTGGCGGAGACGATACAGAACGCCCAACCTTGAGGAAGCTGATTTAGCGAGAGAGGAGATATGAAGTTTCCAGTTGAGATTTTGAGTTGATTTTGAGTGTTGAAGAAGGTGACAGCTGAGTGTTGTCGAAGAATAGGGGATAGGTGTTTGGAAGATTGTGTCGAGTTGATAGGTGGAGAAATTGAGTTTTTGAGGCATTGAAGGACACAAGGTTTCTTCTACCCCAATCGGAAATGATAGCAAGGTCTGAGGTTAAGCGTTCTGCAGCCTCCAGTCTAGAGTCGTGTACTTCCTGTTGGGATGGTCTTCTATTGAAAGAAGTTGAATAATGCAGAGTGGAGTCGTCGGCCTATGAGTGGATAGGACAGTTTGTTATGGAAAGAAGATCATTGATGAATAACAGGAAGAGAGTGGGTGATAGGACAGAGCCCTGTGGAACACCACTGTTGATAGGTTTAGGGGAAGAACAGTGACCGTCTACCACCGCAGAGATAGAACGGCCGGAAAGGAAACTGGAGATAAAGGAACAGAGAGAGGGATAGAATCCGAAAGAGGGCAGTTTAGAAAGCAAAAACTTGTGCCAGACTCTATCGAAGGCTTTCGATATGTCTAGCGCAACTGAGAAAGTTTCACCGAAACGGCTAAGAGAGGATGACCAAGAGTCAGTTAAGAGAGCAAGAAGATCGCCAGTAGAACGCCCCTTGCGGAACCCATACTAGCGATCAGATAGAAGGTTAGAAGTGGAAAGGTGCTTTTGAATCTTCCTGTTAAGGACTGATTCAAAAGCTTTAGATAGACAGGAAAGTAAAGCTATAGGGCAGTAGTTTGAGGGATTGGAACGGTCACCCTTCTTAGGCACAGGCTGTACAAAGGCATATTTCCAGCAGGAAGGAAAAGTAGATGTTGATAGGCAGAGACGAAAGAGTTTGACCAGGCAGGGTGTCAGCACGGAAGCACAGTTTTTAAGGACAATAGGAGGCACTCCATCAGCACTTGCATCAGGAAGTTGGACAGAATAAGGATAAGTTTCTACATGGCATTCTTTACAAACATTAATATACAGTATTCACTTTTTTGCAGCAAGAGAGACAGGCCAGTAAAAGTGATGAAAGAATGAAGATACTGATTAACTTTTGCATTAGGAAGTTGGACAGAAGAGGGATGGATTTCTACATGGCATTCTTTACAAACATTAATATACAGTATGCACTTTTTTGCAGCAAGAGAGACAGGCCGGTAAAAGTGATGAAAGAATGAAGATACTGATTAACTCTTGCATTAGGAAGTTGGACAGAAAAGGGATGAGTTTCTACATGGCATTCTTTATAAACATTAATATATTCACTCTTTTACCCTAAGAGAGAGAGAGGCCAGTAAAAGTGATGAAAGAATGAAGATACTGATTAACTCTTGCATTAGGAAGTTGGACAGCACAGGTACTTTCTTAACAGACGTCTTTTTTTACAGCAAAGTTAGCAGCTCAAAGGCAAAGAAGAATAGCTGGGTTCTCATGAGTGTTTCTCACATTCATGGTGCAGAAGCCTTGTCCTATGAAAGTGAACAGAATGAATGACCAGAAGAGAGGTCGATATGTAACTTTCACTTTGTAACTTTTTTTTATTTTTTTTTATTTTTTTTTATTTTTTTACGTCGCTGCCTGTTGCGCCGCAGGTGGGGCCTGATGGTCGGCCCAGCACGTTCTGGCGCAGGCGAGTGTTTATAGTGGCGCCATCTTGCATTGGCTCATGGACGGCTTCCTCTAGAGTCCGGGTTGATGGGTGGTCTTCAGGACAGCATGTGGGTAGTTTTAAGCCACTCGGCTAATGATTTGAATACAGAGAAAGTTGTCCCAATACGAGGATGAGACGAAATAGAACAAACATTCTTTTCCCACTTTTCACGAGTCTTAGTCCTTAAATTGTCACGATACGAAGAAGAGATAAGAGAAATTGAAGTTTCATGGAGTTACTTATGATTTGAACACACAGAAAGTTGTCCAAATGCAAGATTGAGACGAAAGAGAACAAACTTTTTCCCACTTTTCACTAGTAAATCTTTAAATTGTCAAGATACGAGGATGATATAAGATAAATTGAAATTTTGTTGAGTTACTTATGATCTGAACACACACAAAGTTATCCAAATGCAAGAACGAGACAAAATGGAACAAACTTTTTTCCCACTTTTCACTAGTAAATCCTTAAATTGTTAAGATACGAGAATGCAGTAAGATTAATTGAAGTTTCATGGAGTTACTTAGGCGTATGATTTGAACACAGAGAAAGTTGTCCCAATACGAGGATGAGACGAAATAGAACAAACATTTTTTCCCCACTTTTCACGAGTAAGTCCTTAAATTGTCAAGATACGAAGAAGAGATAAGATAAATTGAAGTTTCATGGAGTTACTTATGATTTGAACACACACACAGAAAGTTATCCAAATACGAGAGTAAGACAAAATAGAACAAACTTTTTTCCCACTTCTCACTAGTAAGTCCTTAAATTGTCAGGATACGAGAATGAGATAAGATAAATTGAAGTTTCATGGAGTTACTTATGATTTGAACACACAAAGTTGTCCCAATACGAGGATGAGACGAAATAGAACAAACATTTTTCTCCCACTTTTCACTACCAAGTCTTTAATAATTGTCAAGATACGAAGAAGAGATAAGATAAATTGAAGTTTTGTTGAGTTGCTCATGATTTGAACACAGAAAGTTATTATACGAGGATGAGAGAAAATAGAACAACCTTTTTCCCACTTTTCACTCGCAAGTCCTCAGATTGTCAAGATACGAAGAAGAGATAAGATAAATAGATGTTTTGTTGAGTTGGTTACGATTTGAACACACACAAAGTTGTCCCAATACGAGGATGAGACCAAAGAGAACAACCTTTTTCTCCCACTTTTCACTAGCAAGTCCTTAAATTGTCAAGATACGAAGAAGAGATAAGATAAATTGAAGTTTCATGGAGTTACTTATGATCTGAACACACACAAAGTTGTCCAAATGCAAGAATGAGACAAAACAGAACAAACTTTCCTCATACTTTTCACTAGCAAATCATTAAAAAATAGTCCCTCTCACTTTGGATTAAACAGAACAACTTTTCCTCTCACTCTTCACTAGCAAGCACTTAAAAAAAGAATCCCTCTCTTTTTGGATAAAACAGAACAAAATTTTTCTCTCACTCTTCACTAGCAAACACTTAAAAAAATAGTCCCTCTCACTTAGACTTAGACTTAGACTTAGTCCTATCTAATAATGGAAACTTGCTACATGAGCTGGAGGTGGGCGGAGAGTTAGGAAATAGTGACCACAGAACGGTTCGTTTTAGCTTAGACTGGGCGGTAACCCGCGAACCAAACCCAGTGTTAGTGCCAGATTTTAGAAGAGCAAATTACGAGGGGCTTCGAAGACATCTTGAAGGGGTAAACTGGGATAATTTAGGGATAGGAACAACTTTTCCTCTCACTTTTCACCAACAAGCCCTTAAATAAATAATCCCTCTCACTTTGGATAAAACAGAACAAACTTTTCTTCTCACTTTTCACTAGCAAGCCCTTAAATAATTAATCCCTCTCACTTTGGATAAAACAGAACAAACTTTTCTTTCACTTTTCACTAGCAAGCCCTTAAATAAATAGTCCCTCTCATTCTGGATAAAACAGAACAATTTTTTTTTTTTTTTTGTATTTCGTTGGGGATAAAACCTTTTCTCCAACATTTTCACCAGCAAATACTTATAAAAAACTTCCATCTCACTTTGCATCAATTAAAACAAACTTTTTCTCCCACTTTTCACCAGCAAGTTCTTCGATAAAACAGTCCCTCTCACTTTGCTCATGTCGAAGTGCAGGATGACGTTGAAGAAGGTGGGCAGTTCCGTCAGCAGCGTGTAGAAGCTGTAGCTGTAGCACAGACTGGAGGCGACGATGGCCCAGAATGGCCTTGACGTTGCTATTGCTCTCCAGGGGATGGCCACAGCCTGGAACAGTAAGGTGATACATTCTTTTTACAGTAAATGCAACAACTAGATGGCAATAAACAAAAAGAACAAAAAAGCCCGCTTGTCGATGCTCATGTAACAGTATAGAAGAGAAGGAGTGGCAAGAAGAGCTCCAGGTCATTTTTGTATGGCGAGGTGTCCTGATACTCCCCTCTGGAAAGCGTTCGTCATAGGCAGGAGGAAATACTACAGACAAAGAAAGGCTGTCCCAATGTTAATCACTTAAAGGGGTGAAAGAATAAAGATGCTGGCTAACTTTAGCATAAGGGACTTGGACAGTATAGGGATGAGCTAGAGTAAAAAGTCATGTGAACCGGGACTGCAGGAGGGACAAAGGCAAGGAAGGATTTTGAAGACGAATAAGAAAGCCAGTTAGAGGAGAAGAACAACATCGAGAACAAGAACAGGAACAGAAACACTACATTGGACTTTTCAGGGTGGAAGAAAGCCAGCAAGAGGAGGAACAAGAACAAGAAGAAAAAAAAGAGCAAATATACAAGTTCAGAAGAGCAGTCAGCGTTAAACTATCGATAGCAGAGAGGCATTTGCGGTGGATTTTAAGAAGTAATACAGTAAAACCTTTATTCTATGGACCTTTACTTAAAAAAGGGGGTTTATCAAATGATGTAAAGGTATTGAATGTTGTGTTCTTATTCATTTGGGGAGATCCAGAAAATGAGTGATGCGTTGAAAAAGATTTGGTGGAGGAATGAAGACAGACGACACATCAGCTCCACCTCACCTTGTCTCTCTTGACATAGCGTCGGTGCGCTTGAATGTACTCCAACTCCGATGGCGATATCCTGGGGTGGTGCTCGGGCAGGTTGTGGACGAGCAGGAACCATGGGATGCCCCAGAGCGTGCCCAGACCCCCAAACACATAGAAGACCGAGGGCCATCCATCCAGGAAGGTGGTGTCGCAGAGCCAGCCCCCAAAGGACATGGCTATCACTGTGCCTATCTGAATGCCTGCACGGAACCAGACATCAGAGTAGCAGGTTCAGAGGAGCAGCCAGCAAGAAAACACCAATGCCATATGAGACAGTAAGGTAGGCAACACAAGGGAAGGATTTTTAAGGGGTAGAATTACATAGAATTACATATAAAATCAGACCACACAGACCCCATGGTCCAGACTAGGTGGTCTGTCCTTAAACCTAAGTGAATCTACACTAATCAGATGGCTCCAAAACGTTGCTTTTCTACTCTAGTTAATATTAAGTTCAAGGAAGTGACGGTCGAGCTTGTTTTTAAAGGAGTCAATCGTGTTACACTGGACCACTGACGGTGGGAGCTTATTCCATTCTCGCAGTACAACGTTGGTGAAGTTAGACTAATGGGTCGGTAGTTACCTGGTATTTTTTTGTCTCCTTTCTTAAAAATCGGTGTCACGTTAGCCTTTTTCCAATCTGAAGGGACGATGCCTTGTCTACATTTGAGTTTTATGCCATTGTTCCTCGTTCGCAAAGTGTCATCGATCATAAACAATTTTGTTCTGTCTACATTCGTGAAACCATTAAGTATTTTAAAACATTCGATCAGTTTTCCTCGGAGGCGACGTTTCTCAAGAGAGAACATGCTAAGGGTGGAAAGCCTTTCTTCGTAGGATTTGTTGTGCAAGGAAGGGATCATTTTTGTTGCCCGACGCTGAACACCTTCTAATTAAGCAATGTCCTTTGCATGGTGAGGAGACCAAAACTGTACTGCATATTCCAAGTGGGGTCTGACTAAACTATTGTAGAGGGGAAGTATTACAGCTTTACTTTTGAATAAAAAGTTTCTTTTAATGAAGCCCAACATTCTGTTCGCTTTATTTGCTGCATCGATGCACTGATGTGAGAATTTGAGGTTTGACGCGATTTTGACCCCCAGGTCCTTAACGCATTGAACGCTGGTGAGTTTAACGCCGCGCATTTCGTAATCGAACTTCTTATTTCTTGTTCCAACTTGAAGGACCTGGCACTTGTCTACGTTAAAGGGCATCTCCCATCTATCCGACCAAGCTGAAATTTTGTGCAAATCCTCTTGGAGGCCTTGCCTGTCTTCGTCAGTGAGAACCGAGTTACCAATCTTTGTGTCGTCTGCAGATTTACTAATTCGATTATTGAGTCTGACATCCACGTCGTTGATGTAAATAATGAAGATCACTGGGCCAAGAACCGAGCCCTGAGGGACGCCACTAGTGACCGGTGCCCACTCTGAGTTAAATCCGTCAATCACCACTCTTTGTTGTCTGTTGCTCAACCAATTCGCGATACATTGGTTTACTTGACCGTCACTACCTATTTGCTTTAATTTATAAAGTAATTTATGATGTGGGACTTTATCAAACGCTTTCTAGAAATCAAGACAGATTACGTCCAATGATTTGGTTACGTCATAAACTGAGAAGAGGTCGTTATAAAAGGTCAATAGGTTTGATAGGCAGGATCTTTTGTTACAAAAGCCATGTTGTGAATCCCAATTAATGAGTGGCTTTCGAGGTAACTCACAATTTTGTCTCTAATTATGCTCTCAAGTAGCTTACTTACAATTGAAGTTAGACTAATGGGTCGGTAGTTACCTGGTATTTTTTTGTCTCCTTTCTTAAAAATCGGTGTCATGTTAGCCTTTTTCCAATCTGAAGGGACGATGCCTTGTCGCAAGAACATATTGAATACGATTGTGAGGGAGGAGAGTATTTCGCTCTTTGTTTCTTTAAGCAGTATAGGATATACTTTATCGGGTCCGGGACTTTTATTTGTTTTAAGTGAATGGAAAGCTTTAAGGACTTCGTCGGTTGTTATTTCAAAATTAGCCAATGCATGATTGAGATTTACATTAGTACTGGTGTTGGTGGTAGTGGGAGGAAGACTGTTAGTATTAAACACCGAGGAAAAGTAATTGTTTAAGAGGTTTGCAATGTGTTGGCTGTCAGTCACTAGTGCACCGTCGCTGTTTGTTAAAGGTCCAATTCCACTTCTGATTGCCTTTCTGTTGTTTATGTAACTGAAGAAAGATTTCGGATTATTTTTACAGTTGGCTGCAATATTTTCTTCATATCTACGCTTTGCCTGACATACTAATCTTTTTACTCGTCGCCTGGCATCGTTATAAAGTCTAATGTTTTCGGGCGTGCTTTGTTCTTTCTTTAACCTGTAAAACAATTTTCTCTCCTTGACTGAATGTTTAATTTCGCTATTAAACCAAGGTGGGCTTTTATTAGTGTTATTTCGCTTCTCGCACAAGGGGACGAATGTGTTCTACTGAGTGAGTAAGTGATTTTTAAGGCTTAGCCAGGCTTCCTCTACATTGCCGTCACCTGATAGTTGTATTTCTGTTAATTTTTTTCTACGAAGTTAGCTCTTTTGAAATTGGGCACCTTTACTTTATTTTCAGTCACTGAAGAGAGTTAGTATGGGGAGGAGAGTTGACGAGACGACCCCAGCCTGCTAGTGGTGCGGGCGAATATTATATATAGTGGCTGCCGTGATGTAGGACTCAATAGGTGGCAAGATAGAGAGAGAGGCATCACTAGGGAGGACTTTTAAGACGTAGAAGACGGCCGTCAAGAGGAACACAAAGGAACACAAAGGAAGAACAAACAACAGCAGACCTGCTGGTCCCTACGAGGGTGTTTGTGACAAGCTACACTAACTATCTAATCAAAGGTGGAAGATGAAGGACAGCAAAGGCGAAGGCTCCTCCCCACCCCCCCATGCCTCCAGCCAAAGCTAGCAGGAAAGGAAAAAGAACCATGCAGCATGGAAAAACTGCGTGGAAATTATGTAGGAAAGAGGAAAGAACTGCCTTTACTGCAACCACTAACCGGGCGATAAAAGCGGACAAGGACACCAGTATTCGAAAGAACTTAACGTTATTACGACAATGAGTAATATCTTAGTTGCTGGTTGGATTCAAAACACTTGTCTAATCTATTCTTGAAGGCCGTAACTGTTGTACTATCAACGACATCACAGGGTTGAGAGTTCCAAACATTAACAACTCGATTGAAGAAGAAGTGTTTAGCTTCGTGTGACGAGAATCTTTTATCACTTATCTTCAAATTGTGATTTCTTCTTGTTCTATTTGATCGATCAATTGTAAAGTTATCTTCCGCATTAATATCACTGAATCTTTTAAACATTTTAAACACTTCTATTAGATCGCCTCGCATTCTTCGTTTTGATAGGCTGAATAAATTTACTTCTTTAAGCCTTTGTTCATATGATAAATTTCTCAACCTAGGAATCATCTTTGTTACTCTTCGTTGAACCCGTTCCAACTTTCCTGTCTTTTCTGTAACAGGGAGACCAAAACTGTACACAGTACTCTAGATGGGGTCGAACCAACGAATTATACAGTTTTAATACTACTTTTTCCGATTTATTATTAAAGACTCGTCCGATGAAGCCAACCAATTTGTTTGCAGTTTTAACTACCTCTGAAAAATGCTGACCGGGCTTTAAATCGCTTGATATAGTGATTCCAAGATCCTTTTCTTTACTTACTGCAGAAAGTTGTTGGCCATTCATTACGTACCGAACGGGATTGTTATTTTTTCCGATGCGCAACACTTTACATTTGTCAACGTTAAATTTCATTTGCCATTGATTGGCCCAACGTGTAAGTCGATCTAGATCTGATTGTAAAGCTTCTTCGTCGAGTGTCGCAGTTACTTTACTAGCAATTTTTGTGTCATCAGCAAATTTTAATACTTTGCAAGTGAGCCCATCATCGATATCATTAATATAAATTAAGAAGAGCATGGGGCCAAGCACTGATCCTTGAGGTACGCCGCTTCTGACATCGAGCCAGTTAGATGTAACACCGTTTAGAACTACTCTCTGTTTCCGCTCAGAGAGCCAGTCCACAAGCCAATTGTGAATGTTATCCGAGGTACCGTGCGCCAATAGTTTGCTGAGCAATCGTTGGTGGGGGAACTTATCAAATGCCTTTTGAAAATCCAGATATATGATATCTACTGATCTGCTTTCATCGAACACCTCAAAAACATAATGAAAAAAATCAAGTAAGTTAGTTAAACACGAACGTTTACTACGGAAGCCATGTTGCGAATTATTTATTATATTATTTTCTTCGAAGAATTTCACCATATTGTCGCGAATGATAGTCTCCATTAACTTCCAAACAATCGATGTCTTGCTAATTGGTCGATAGTTTCCTGGATGAGACTTGTCCCCCTTTTTGAAAATTGGTGTGACATTTGCTAGATTCCAATCCGACGGAACTTTTCCAGCTGTTAAAGACTTATTGAATATGATGGAGAGCGGTTTCCAAATTTGATGTTTGATTTCTTTTAAGACCCTAGGGGTAATTTTGTCTGGACCAGGAGCTTTGCTTACTTTAATCTTTTAAATTGTGCGTAAAATGTCACTTTCTACGATGAGCACGTCACTTAATATCTTTTCGATCCTTCTAACCTCCGGCGGTTGAGATGATAAACAATCTTCGTCGGTAAATACGGATGCGAAAAAGTTATTTAGGATTGTAGCCATTTCATTGTCATCGTTCGTGTGTTTACCATTATCATTAGCAAGGGGTCCGATTCCACAAGTGAGTGACTTTTTATTATTTACATAGGTAAAAAATTCTTTAGGATTAGATTTATTCGTTTCCGCTATATATTCTTCAAGATATTTCTTGCTTCGTTTTATTAATTTCTTGGTTTCGCGGCGAATTCTGTCCAACTCTAGTTTGTCAGCCTCACCCTGAGTTGATATGTATCTACTGTATACACGTTTTTTAAAAGATAGGCTATTTTGATTTTCGTTATTCCACCATTTGGGTTTCTTCTTAAAAGCTGAACGTCTGTTACCATAGGGTACGCATATGCTTATGGCATTGTTCAATATTGTGGTGAAGGTCCCCCAACATTTATCAATATCTGTTTCCGCCGAGATTTCAGTCCAGTCAGAATTATTTAGAATTGATCGGAGTCTTAAGAAATTCGCTCTCTGATAATCAGGCACCTTTTCTTTACTAGGAGTTACTCTACTTTCTTTCATATTGATGCTGAATGTGATTGTTCGGTGATCGCTAGAACTAAAAATTGGACCAACATTTACTTCGTTAACTAGATCAGCTGTCGTTGAAAAGATAAGGTCAAGTATATTATTTTCCCGAGTCGGTTCTTGAACGTGTTGATGTAAATCACTTTCTAGTAAATTTGTGTACAGGTCGAGCCCTGTATGACAGTTCAGCGGTTCACCTCATCTTTTCACTGGCAAGTTAAAGTCCCCAACAATTACTGCCTCGCAACTGCTACTTGTTTCTAATAATAATTCACTTAATGCGTGATCGATATCAAGAGTCTGCCTTGGCGGTCTGTAGTTAAGTCCAATTACTATTTTACGAGATTTGTTTTTAATTTCAATGAAGACCGTGTCTACATTGGTTATAATATCTGTTTTCACGGATACTGGATGGAGAGAGTTGTGGATATAAAAGATAACGCCTCCACCCTGTCTGTTCTCTCTTTCATGACTAAAGATGGTATAACCCGGTAATCTATCTTCCGCAATGAAATCTCTATTTGAAGTGTCTGTGGAGCTGCTGGTGTTCTCGCCTCCGCGTTTTTTGGCTTTCGAAGAGCCACTTGGTCACAGAGCACCCTCCCGAAACGGGCTGCTCCAACAGGGTTTAAGTGGATGCCATCAGCAAGGAACAAGTCTGAATCGTAGTAAAAACTGTTCCACAAGTTAGCGAACTGGACGTTTTCTTTTGAGCAAAGGGGCTGAAGTCTGTTGTTTGTGCTGAAGGCCTTACTGTAAAAGCTAGATTCGGCACCGATCCTCGGGATGATTCCTGAGATTATGATGCTACTGGCATCCGTTTTACGTTTATACTGCTTGATCATGCGGCGGTACTTCTCAAGCAGTTCCTCAGAACGGGTTGTCTTTACGTCATTTGTGCCCGCGTGAATGGCAAAGAGGGTGTTTCGGTCTGCATTTCTCGTGACATCATCGCACGCTGCGGTGATGTCGTCCAGTCTGGCACCTGGATAGCAGTAACGTTTTCTGCGGCCGTTTGATGAACGACCACAGAACTCAACCAGCTGGCCACGCACCATGGAGTCCCCAACTAGGCCAGTCTCAAACTCATCCTCCATGGTGTCTGCCAGCACCTGGAACCTATTGAAGGTAGTAGGTGTGGGGTTCTTGAAAGGTCTGGACTTCCGAAAATCCCGTAAATTCTCAGCAATAAAAAAATATAAAATAAAATAACTGAAAACTGAGTTATCAGACTCACAGCCCCTCTAGTCCTTATTATTATTAAATATCTGACCAGTCACATCTCTCATAGGGTAAGCAAAAGCCAGATAAAACCTGCTCTTAAGTTTATTGAAAGCAACAAAGAAACTCGCTGGAAATTAAGAATAATTAATTAAACCAAGCACACAGCAACCTAGCTATCTACGTTAAAACATCTAGCAAATGGTTACTTAGCTGTAGGGGGAGGAGGGGGAAGCCACACCCTGATCTGCCTCGTGTTCTGGTCGGCCTGGAGTTCAACTTCACTTCTCTCTCGTTCCTCTGCAACCGCCGTGTCCTCACTCCTCCCACGGGCTTCCCTGACCTGAGTACACAGTCACTCTGGACTTGCGGATACTACAAGGCTGAAAAAACCCGGAGGCGGGAGTGGGACGTCAGCTCGTGGTGGAGTCTTGGAGGAAGATGACTTGAAAGATGGCGGCGGTCCCACAATGCTCCGCGCGCCGGCCGCGGTCAAGATGCCAGCTCTCGCCATACTGACATCTCGTTTTCTGTGCAACACTTACGCTAAAACGCCCTAACGGTTATGGATTGTTATTTATTAATAACCTAACACATGCAATTGGTCATAGTGGGTCATGCATCCCACACATAGCTCAGCGTTGGCAGTAATAACGAATATGATTTGAAAAGCTCGCTGCTCCCGCCTCCTAGTTTTCCCGCCTGGTCTGTGCTCTTCCCGCTCTCTCAATCAAAATGGCGGGAACTTCCGCGGTAATTTTCCACTAGCCATTCCCTGAATAATGAAATCATGACAGTGGGGGTCAGTAAATCCTTGGCTGCCTGCTTCGGTTTGGCTCCATTCCTTACAGGTTGGAAACCGACATCCTGTGAAGCAGGAAGAGAAGCGTTAAGTGGGGCAGGCTGGAAGTTGTCCTGTGAGGCAGGCTGGGAGTTAGCCTGTGAAGCAGGCTGGGGGTTAGCCTGTGAGGCAGGCTGGGGGTCAGCCTGTGAGGCAGGCTGGCGGTTGTCCTGTGAGGCAGGCTGGGGGTTAGCCTGTGAGGCAGGCTGGGGGTTAGCCTGTGAGGCAGGCTGGGGGTTAGCCTGTGAGGCAGGCTGGGGGTTAGCCTGTGAGGCAGGCTGGGAGTCAACCTGTGAGGCAGGTAACACGTCCTCCCGTGAAGCAGGAGATTCGTCTGGAGAGGGCACAGTCTCGGTGGAGGGCCTCTCCACATTACTTGCAACAAATTCCTGAAGGGCTTCGAATTTCTTTTTAAGATCATTATGTTTGACTTTCCATTCAGACACAGCCTTCTGAAGTTGTAATCTTTGAACGAAGAGGCGGCAAATTCTACTCAGCTGGAAGTACTGAGCTGCAAATCGTCCGGGACAGACGTCACACTTAAGGAATTTTCAGGGGTGCAAGAGAGCCAGCAAGAGGAGAAACAAGAACAAGAACATTAGAAGAACAAGGTCAGAACAAGAACTAAGTCAACAAGAACAAAACCAAGAACAAAAGAACAAAATCAGAAGAACAACAAGTGTTAATAGCATAAAAAACTGTGCTAGATCGGCGTCGCATGACCCTCCAACACCCCCCCAACAATTTATGCAACTAGGGGTCTAAAATGGAAAATGCTAAGAAGTAAAGATGGCGCCACTATAAACACTTGCCAGCTCCACAACGGGCTGGGGCCGACCATCAGGCCCTACTATGAAGGCCTACCGGCGCCACAGGCCAAGATGTAAAAAAAAAAAAAAAAAAAAAAAAAACTATTTATAATGCCATGTTGTAGGGTTCATCAGGGCTAACAAATGTTATTATACAATGTCATGTCTACAATGCATCGGTAAGCCAGGAAAACAACTTGAAGAGAACAACAACAAGATGGACAATCTGTTGATCGGCTTCTGCGACGTCGAGAAAAATATAATCAGAAGAACAAAACCAGAAGAACAAAACCCAAATCAAGAAGCAGAACACTGTAGGTACCTGAGAGTATGATGCTGGCGTGCTTTGCCTTGTCCTTGGGGGGGATCCACGCGGCAATCAGCACGTGTATTGAAGGCATGGAGATGCCCTGCCGGGGAGACACAAATTAACACCTCTTGAAAAACTTACCGAGTGTCGATGGACCAAAGCAAATCCAGGGGTCGCATTCTTCAACATTTCGGGGCCCAAACACACATTTGCCAAGGATGTCGTAGGAGTTTTGGGCGTTTTCAAGGGTAGTTAATGACCCTGGTGGTCGTTTGAGGATTCTTCTGTACCGTGAACCTATAAAAAACACGCATCAGAACAAAAATAATAATAAGAACAAGAAAAAAAGAAAAAGAAGCAAAAGAGGAAGTGTTATAGTACAGAGTCACAGAAAGGGAGAGGTCTATAACTGCATCTAAGTGAACAGACTATGCAAGAAACACAGGTCGGTGCTCTCCGGCGCTTCCACCCCTCACATCAACTATTTCCAAACCCCAAAAAGGAGACCAGTCGGGCTCTAATGAGTTATTTTTAGATTAACGGTCCAGAAGGAGGGTCAAACTACCGCCAGGTTCATAAAACTACCCCAGGAAATGCGCGCCCCAAACTCCTGGGAAAGCCTTCTTAAATATGTTTTTTTTTTTTCAACAAAGGAAACAGCTCAAGGGCACAAAAAAAGAAAACAATAATAAAAAAAGCCCGCTACTCGCTGCTCCCAAAAAAGAATCAAAAGAGGTGGCCGAAAGAAAGGTCAATTTCGGGAGGAGAGGTGTCCTGATATCCTCCTTTTGAAAGAGTTCAAGTCGTAGGCAGGAGGAAATACAGATGAAGGAAGATTGTTCCAGAGTTTACCAACATGAGGGATGAAAGAGTGAAGATGCTGGTTAACTCTTGCATAAGGGGTTTGAACAGTATGGGGATGAGCATGAGTAGAAAGTCGTGTGCAGCGGGGCCGCGGGAGAGGGGGAGGCATGCAGTTAGCAAGTTCAGACGAGCATTCAGCGTGGAAATATCGATAGAAGATAGAAAGAGAGGCAACATCGCGGCGGAATTTAAGAGGTAGAAGACTATCAGTATGAGGAGGAGAGCTGATGAGACGAAGAGCCTTAGCCTCCACTCTGTCCAGAAGAGCTGTGTGAGTGGAGCCTCCCCACACGTGAGATGCATACTCCATACGAGGGCGGACAAGGCCACTGTATATGGATAGCAACTGCGCGGGGGAGAAGAACTGGCGGAGACGATACAGAACGCCCAACCTCGAGGAAGCTGATTTAGCGAGAGAGGAGATATTAAGTTTCCAGTTGAGATTTTGAGTTAAGGATAGACCGAGGATATTTAGTGTTGAAGACGGTGACAGCTGAGTGTTGTCGTAGAATAGGGGATAGGTGTTGGTTGGGCGCCTAAATGTTTAAGAATGTGACCCACAGTAGCGAGCACTCCACCTGCGCCATGCCCTCCAGCACCCTGAGGGCAACGAAGCCGTACTCGGAGGCGCGGGCACACAGCGGCGACAGGAGGCTCAGCACGGACGGCACCACAACCCCGAGGCCGAAGATGAGGCGTCCTCCGAATTTCTCCGCTGCTCGGCCTCCCAGGAAGCTTGTTGCGGAGGAGCCGTAGTAGAAGGCGCCCAGGACCAAGGCAATCGTCCGGTCGCTCCACTCAAACTCCCCGGCCTGGAAGTGTGCAGCTGTGTCACTCCGGATTCACAAAGCGTTTAGTACGTAGTTTTGGGGCTCAACGATAAAGTGTGACTCACAAAGCTACGCGGTAGCAACTGTATGTTTACCGGAGACCAGCCTGAAGACCGATGAAGACCTGACACGTGAACCTTCCCTGCTGTCAGTTTAAAGGCTGCCCCATGTCAGATCTCTCAAAAATACTTTTAAAAAATCATACAGTAATTTTTTTTCTCGAAAAAAAAAAAAAAAAATAGTTTATTTTAGTCTCACACTCCTTTACATACGTTTCTCAAAGAATGAGAGAACGAGAGACAACCCTGTGAAGAGGAAGGGAAGCCACAGAAGCTTGTTTACAAGCTTGTGAAGGATTTTTACTGTTTTCTGCTCTCTACCCTATATTTTTCGAGGGATGGGGAGAAAGAAAAAAAAAGTATGAGGGCTTCAGAGTCTCAAGGTGGAGTGGGTTGAGTTGAAAGAAATCAACTCTCTATCAAGCCCTCTGCTAACTCTGATGATATTCTCCTGCCAAGCACTTCAGTGAAGTCATGAAAGGAGATACACAGACTCTAGAAGAAGAAAATGGCTTATAAAGAGATGTTATAGGTGACAAAGCTATACAGATAAATGAACCCTAACATACTCATTCCAAGCAGCTTCACCACTCTGTGCATTGTTTAGCCAGGCTTGATGAGATATTTGATAAGACACCCACTGTACAAAATATTCATGTGAGTGAAAAAGTAGTGTGAAGAAGAAGAGAAGAAGAGAGCAAGGAGGAGGGAGGAAGAAGAGAGTGTTGTTGGGCTCAGCTCAAATTATATACTCTTATATGGCATGGCTTGGATTTTATACTGATACTGTGACATTGACATAATATATTGAATTGAAACATGATTATAACTTTTTTTTATAGATCAGACAGAAATCAGACAGAATGATAGAGAACAAAAAAGAAAAAAAAAATGAAAAATGATGAAAAAAATTTTCCATCATGTTTCCCAAGCAGGCATATACACCAGATGAGCATGGCAGAATGAATTTTGGTTAAAAACCACCAAACAACCTTTGAAAATGATGAGCTTTTCCCCCGAACTGTGGGTGAGTGGGGTGCCTAATGTATAAAATTGAGTTATGATATTGATTACTTACATGATCATTGTGTGCTGTAGAGTACTTCCATACCAAATTCATAGTTGTATAGCAAAAAAGAAAAGTTATTAAAGAGAATGGGAAACTTTTTTTTTTTGCTGAAAAAAGTCCTTATGACAGCCCGAAACGCCAAAAGGAAGGAAAATAGGAAATAAAAGACTATAAGAAAAATGTAAGGAAAAACAAGAGCTCAGTGCACAACGAAGTAATGTGAAGACGAAAGAAAAAGGCCTGAGGAGCGATAGATTTATATCAGGGGCAGATCCAGAAAATCAATTTAGGGGGCCCGCTGGTAAAATTTCATAAGTTAGCGACAGCCTCAAAACAGTGAAGACCAATGGATAGTGATGGCGGTTCTTTGCTTAAAATCCGCAGCTCCCGAGCAATCAACGTATATGTGACAAATGATTTTTTCTTGTATCAATATATGAAGTGCAATCAATATTTCAGCTGGCAAGCAATACCAAGAAACAATTCAAATTGTACATCCGACCAGTAAAAAGGCAGATCTGAACAGGTAGAAATCATCACCATACGAGCATTCGAAGAAAACTAAACGTTTATTTCGATATGTAAGCAGCAAGGGTGATCATAATACAGCTCATATATAAATTACAAACCTAACCTTTATAAAAAAGAGCTAATATGTAATATTAGACACAGCTGAAGATAAAAAGGAATATCAAGAAATTTATTTCAATATTTGCAAAGATTGGCTGATCTAAAGAAATGTATTTACAAGTTCCAAAGTATTCAACAAGTGCCTCACTAAGCAAAGAGTAGTCGGCGGTTTCTTTCGCCGAATTTGCTTATCACACTCTCGACTGAAATGAGGATATCATAGTGAACAAAGAGGAGGGCAAGTCAGTTCAGGCGCTCTTGGTCGTCGGTACTCCTCAGATAGGTTTTCAGCCTTTTCAATGCTAAGAAAGACCTCTCGGCTTCCGCATTGGAGACTGGAAGTGTCAACAGAGTTTTCAAGAGAATGGCGAGATTGGGGAACATGCTGGTGCTGGCGTGTGCCTGGGCTTCTTTGATAGTTTGGAAGACCGGAACAGATAATGCCCAGCGCTCCGCTTCCGCCTTCACGAGTGTCAGGGATTCAATGTCGAGCTCGTAGAGCTTCGCCGCTTGAAGCACAGCCGCAACATCCGTTTCAAGGTCATTGAGGAGTTGCTTGAGCTGAAGTGCGACAGGGACTGTGTCGTCGCCGAACCGACTCTTAAACTCAGCTAAGACGTGGTCCACGAACGGAATGAACACCGCCCGGCGGTAGTACTCCTCAGCATTCTCGTATGGAACATTTGATCGCTGGGTTTGTCGTCCACAGAGTCGTGGCACATGGATGGTGTCATGCGATGACCCCACCTCGACCAAAAGCTCTTCCGCTTTCATGAACACGTCGTGGAAATGATTCTCCGCATCTGCTTTGAACTTGGCAAAAATGGTTTCGATGCCACGAACCGTGGCATCGGCTGACACCAGGTCGCCATCTTTTCTCTGAAGTTCGGCTCGGCTCGAGAGTATGCGCCAATCTACACTCCACTACAACCAGTCCAACGAGAAAGCGGGGAACACGTATGGCGATGAGAAGGAGCCCAGCGGTGGCGTCAAGTTCTTCCTCGAGAAAAACAGCGATGACAGGGAGAAATTCAACGAAAACCAGCAATACGTCATGCCTCTCAATCCACCTGGTGGGGCTTTTCGCGCTTGGCCGAGGTAAGCTTGACAACCTCTGTGAAGCGGAGAGAGCGCATATTCGAAGAATGAACGAAGTTGTACACCTCGGTCAGTGTTTGAAGAGCGATCTTCACTTCCTTGACGTCACACGCCTTCGTCAGTACTAGATTCTGCTGCCGGTTAAAGCAGTGGATTGGCTTGGCCAGGGTGTACTTCTTCATGAGTAATGCGGCACACCCTTTGAATTTTCCCATCATGGCACTTGCTCCATCGAAACCAAGTCCCCTGCACTTGGCCATGTCCAATCCGAGGCCTTCAACGGTGCGCAAAAGGAGCCAGGCTAAACCTTTACCGGTGAGGTCTTGGGCGTGCACAAAGGCAAGGAAGTCTTCCCTTATTTCCTCTTCGAAGTGCCGAATGATGATAGTGGCCTGCACTAAAATTCACTTTCTGCTTGCATGTGAGGAATGAGGTCACAAAGATTTTTTTTCCTAGGCCTTTAAATCTTGCTCTATTATATTCAGTATACGATTCCGTAATTTAAATACTGAAAATAAATCAAGAAAATCCTGAGTTCTCCAGAAATGCAACAGAAAGGTACCAGTTTTGACGTACTACGGCCCCTGTACGAGTATATAGATTGTTAGATGAGTGCGGGGCTCATAATAGCGCGGGGCCCTGGGCACGTGCCCGTTGTGCCCTGGCTCTGCAGGAGAGTGAAAAATTATATCAAACACCGAAAAAATTTAACTCTTGCCTGAGCATCCCGTCCACCTCCACACAGTAAAGCCGAAGGAACCTATAGAGGAGGAATTTTTTAAAGTTTGGAGGACAGCGTCCAGAGCTATCTAGCGGCGGCCGGCTTCGCTCCCCAGCTATCTAGCTTTTTAGGGGTATCTTAAATATATTTTATGTTTTCTCAATTCATGGGTATTTCAAATATTTTAGTTATCCTAATATTTTTTTTGGGGGGTCCGGGCCATCTAGCTCCCCACTCCCGTATCCGCGCCGCATATGCCTACAGCCGAAGACACACTCCGTATTATAGTTGCAGCACATTATAAGCGTGTCAGTTATGTACCGACTATCTGCATACACTCGAGATTTTCTGGGGGGGCGAAGATTTTTTTTGAGGCCCGGGCCCCCTGGGCCCCCCCCCCCTGTATCCGCCCCTGATTTATATAGATTTACATAGATCTTCACACCGCACAGACCCTATGGTCCAGACTAGGTGGTCTGTCTTATTAAATCTAAGTGAAATTATATCAATTAGATATCACCAAAACTTTGCATTCCTACTCTAGTAAATATGAAGTTGAAGGAAGTGTCGGTTGAGCTTATTTTAAAGGAGTTAATTGCGTTGCACTGGACCACTGGAGGTGGGAGCTTATTCCACTCTCGCACTACAATGTTGGTGAAGAAAAATTTGGTGCAGTCTGAATTTACTTGTTGATTGATTGATAGTTTATTGTTGCAAGTAAAACAACAAAGAAGGGAGGAGCATGCCATCCCAACCCCCAGGCAATGTTTACACTTAAGTTTTGTGCCATTATTTTGTAATGCCAGTATTTAATTAAGTACGGATAAATAGAAATTAGGGAGAAATAAGTAGTTTTAAGTATTATAAGTATATATAAGTATCGCCGGAATCCGTTACCGCGTGGAATATTCCAGACTTAACAGAGAGGCCCCTCCCCCCTCCCCGGGGTTACTCCTACTCTCCGCCAGACACACTCCCTGACCCTGACCCGCGCGCGGGCACAATGGGCTGAGCAAGGAAGCTTCTAGAAGCGGCGTGGACTACGTGGCTGGAGAGAGAGAGGGGGGAGCAAGGGTGAGGTGGCTGACGCCAAGCCAAGAATTTGTTGGGGAAGCGGGCGTGTCTGGCCGTGCGGCGGGTCAGGGAGTGTGTCTGGCGGAGAGTAGGGGGAACCCCGGGGAAAGGGGAGGGGCCTCTCGGTGTAAGTCTGGAATATTCCACGCGGTAACGGATTCCGGCGAAACTTATATTTACTTATAATACTTAAAACTACTTATTCCTCTCTAATTTCTATTTATCTGTACTTAATTAAATACTGGCATTACAATTTCTCGTTCGCAAAGTGTCATCAATTATAAACAATTCTGATTTGCTCACATTCGTAAAGCCATTAAATATTTCAAAACATTCGATCAGTTTTCCACGGAGGAGACGTTTCTCAAGAGAGAGCAAGTTATGGGTTGAGAGCCCCTCGTCGTAAGGTTTGTTGCGCAAGGAGGGGATGATTTTTGTTGCCCGACGTTGCACACCTAATTGAGTTAGCAATGTCCTTTGCATGGTGGGGAGACCAAAACTGTACCGCATATTCCAAGCTAGTGGGGTCTGACTAAACTTTTGTAAAGTGGAAGTATTACATATTTATTTTTGAATAAAAAGTTTCTTTTAATGAAGTCCAGAATTCTGTTCGCTTTATTTGCTGCGTTGATGCATTGCTGTGAGAATTTGAGGTTTGACGCGATTTTGACGCCCAGGTCCTTGACGCATTGGACCCTTTTGAGTTTCGTAATCGAACCTCTTATTTCTTGTTCCAACTTGAATAATCCGGCACTTATCTATATTAAAGGGCATCTCCCATCTGTCAGATCAAGCTGAAATTTTATGCAAATCCTCTTGGAGGCTTTGTCTGTCTTCGTCAATGAGAACCGAGTTACCAATCTTTGCGTCGTCTGCAAACTTACTAATGAGATTATTGATTCCAACGTCAACATCGGTGATGTAAATAATGAAGAGCACTGGGCCAAGAACCGAGCCCTGAGGGACGCCACTAGTGACCGGCGCCCACTCTGAGTTAAATCCGTCAATCACCACTCTTTGTTGTCTGTTGCTCAACCAATTCGCGATACATTGGTTTACTTGACCGTCACTACCTATTTGCTTTACTTTATAAAGTAATTTATGATGTGGGACTTTATCTAACGCCCTTTGGAAATGAAGACCGACTACGTCCACTATGTGATTTGGTTACGTCATAAACTGAGGAGAGGTCGTTATAAAAGACCAGTAGGGCTGATAGGCAGGATCTCTTATTACGGAAGCCATGTTATTAATCTATAATTAATGAGTGGCTTTCAAGGTAATTCACAATAGGCGCACCTAACAATACCATAACCGATCCAGGATTCAGGACGTTTCCTAAGTTAAAGACGGTAATGTTATACTTGTATTTCGAAAAGAATCCTTATAACCAAAAATTAACTAAAATTATGAGTATTCTTTTTTTTTAACACAACATTCAATAAACAACAGAACGATAATATGAAAATACGTATAGCTACCGTTGCCAGATTGTCGTACTCAGAGCACAGTATTTAACGGTTTTTGACGCCTAACTATTGCCAAGAAACATCAGGATCTTACTCTTTTAACGATAACTATAAATTAGTTTCGTTTTTGGAGCCCAAAAAACAGTTTTGGGGCAGGAAGTCGGGAAATATAAGCGGCTGAGTATGACAATCTGGCAATAATCTGTGGCCGAGGCAGCAGCAGCCTGCCATATTGCGGGTATCAGATACCTAAAATAGCATACTTTTACTGCGCAAAGCAGGTGATGTCACTTATTGTGACTTCGTGAGCTTTCATATTTATCTATGTGTATATTTCATGGTTGCAAAACTTAAATTACTAGTTTCATTTTTACTAGTGACACGAATTTGTGACTGTTTATCACAATAGAATTTCACTCTAATAAGTGAATCAGACTCCACAGAAATATTACCAGTGTGTGTATGAATGAATACAAAGATAAGCACATACTTTGATTTAACTCTAGGATGTCTCGTGGATCATTAATAAATAAAAACAAAATATCCGGCTAAGCTACTCTTTAGCCATTACCTTTAACGGCGCCCAAAAAACAGTCCCTCCGCCAAGTTTGTACCCCACATTTGGTAATGAAGTGAGGTAAGCGACACGGGGTTAAATCTTGAGACATCACTTAACTCACATCGGAAGAAAGGAAGGAAGGAAAGAAGCGATATATATATATATATATATATATATATATATATATATATATATATATATATATATATATATATATATATAGAGAGAGAGAGAGAGAGAGAGAGAGAGAGAGAGAGACCCGAAATCTAGAGAGGAAAGAAATGGAGAGAAAAAAGGGAGAGAAAGAGAGGCAACTTTTCAAACTAAAATTCAGAAACGTTTTGTTGGCATTATGGTCAATTTTTTTCACACCTGAGCCTCGGAGAAGTGCAGAAACACTAAACTTCACTGGCAATTTTCTCTTCTCGTTTTCTTGTGTGTTGTGGCATTATGGTAATTTTTTTACCCACATGCCGAGGAAAAGTCCAGAAACACCAACCTTAAATCTCCTTTTTCTGGTTTTCCTATGTGTGCATGGCGCTTACCTCACTTCAGCAGGGAGTGACACAATTTTGCCTCTAATTATGCTCTCAATTAGCCTACCTAGACTAATGATACTGTAATTACCCGGTATTTTTTCATCTCCTCTCTTAAAAATCGGTGTTACGTTAGCCTTTTTCTAGTCCGAAGGGACGATGCCTTGTCTCAAGGACATATTGAATACGGTTTTGAGAAAGGAAAGTATTTCGCTCTTTATTTCTATAAGTAGTATATGATATACATTGTCATGTACATATACTTTTATTTGTTTTAAGGGATTGGAGAGCTTTTAGGACTTCATCGGTAGTTATCACAAAGTTAGGCAATGCATGAACGAGATTTACGTTAGTACTGTTGCCGTCGCTGGTGTTGGTGGTAGTGGTGGGAAGACTGCTAGTATTAATACCGAAGAAAAGTAGTTGTTTAAAAAGTTCGCAACGTGTTGGCTCTCAGTCACTTATGCACCGTCACTGTTTGTTAAAGGTCCAATTCCACTTCTGATCACCTTCCTATTGTTTATATAACTGAAGAAGGAATTCGAATTATTTTTACAGTTGGCTGCAAAGTTTTCTTCATATCTACGCTTTTCCTGACATACTAATCTTTTTACTCGCCGCCTGGCATCATGATAAAGTCTAATGTTTTCGGGCGTGTTTTGCTCTTTCTTTAGCCTGTAAGACAATTTTTTTTTCTCTTTAAGCGAATGTTTAATTTCAGTATTAAGCCAAGGTGGACTTTTATTAGTGTTACTTCGCTTCTCGCAAAGCGGGACAAACGTGTTTTGTTGAGTGAGTAAATGATCTTTAAAGTTTAGCGAGGCTTCCTCTACGTTGCCGTCACCTGATAGTTGTACTTCTGTTAGTTTTTGTAAGATTTCTGCGAAATTTGCTCTTTTGAAATTGGGCACCCTTACTTTATTTTCAGTCACTGTTGTTTGAGCTCTAATGTCGACGCGCAGTAATTTATGATCGCAAGAACCGAGATGTTCTCCTACCGTAACATTACCGACTAGGTTATCTTGGGTCGCTATAACAAGGTCTAGTATGCTATTTTGTCGAGTTGGTTCAGTAACCATTTGACTTAGGTAATTATCTTCTAAATATTCGATCATTCTATGTGACTCGCCTTCTGTACTCGAAAGTGTCGCCCAGTTAATTATGAGGGAGATTAAAGTCTCCTAATATCAGTGAGTTGCTGTTACTAACCGTAAAACGCTGTACATTTCAACATAATTTTCTAGTGACTGCCTCGGAGGCCTGTGAGTGACGGATATATTGAAATTATTTTTTATAGTATTTATTGGCACGCACAAATGTTCAACAGGTAAGAAGGCTCCACAAGGGGAAGAAAATAGGGAAGTAAAAATACCAAGTAGGACCTTAGAAGCGATACGAAGAGGAGCAGCGGTGTGTGGAGGAGGACAAAAGAAGGATGAACACCAGGGAGATCATACATGGATGGAGGCTCTGCCCGCGCGGTAAGATTCCCGCGCGGCAGTCACCCACAGTTAAACCGCGCCGCGCCGTGCGTTTTACTGTAGAATACTGTGGAAGTCTATGGAGCACTTCAGACGGCGGGGTTTTTTTTTCCCGCGCGGCAGGCGGAAACTCGGTCGCGGTTCGTCTGTGGCAGGGCCAGGGTGCTGTTGTTCTTGGTGTCATTCGTCAGCCAGGTATGTACGTACAGTCGTGGGACATAAGTGTTGACACAGTTTCCAAAATGTTTCGGACGCCGATAGCGAATGACGGCAACTATCTAGCAGTGCTACATTCGAGTTATATGTGACGTATGTGTGTGTGTGTGTGGGTGGGTGTGTGCAAGGACCAAAGAGTGTGTGTGGGTGTGAGAGATATATTATTTAAGGATTTTTCTTACGAAACTGAGAGCATCAACTGCACGACGATTATGTTTCTTTAAAAAATCTGTTTTGAATGCTCGGTGCACGCTCTGTATAAGATTTTCTGTATTCCAAAAGCTAAATACTTGCTTGGCTTTGGTCGTCAGTGTGCATTCTGGAGAGAGAGAGAGAGAGAGAGAGAGAGAGAGAGAGAGAGATTAATTTCTCTTAAGAAAAAAAGTTACTGCAAAATAATAGCCTACTGCATAATAATAACTTGGTATTCGTAAATGCAAAGTAATAGCTTAGTTTCATAAATCCAAACGAATCGCTTAGTATTCTCAAATGCAAAATAATAGCTTTGCAATTCATTTCAATTCATTATAGCCTACTAGTTTCTTAAATGCGCCGGCTGGCATGGTCGAGGACGTCATTGCATAACATTGTCAAGCGAGAGTTAAATGGTGGTATCATTATATATTTTTAAACCATATCAGAATTTTTGTGCACGTTATCAATGTTTTCTTCGTATTTTCTTAGTGAGGACGTTGCAGGAATGAATACAACATTTATTCAAATGCATAATAGCGTTGTAAACAACTTTAGCTGTCCCTGACTAAATTTGAACGAAATGTAAAGAGACATTTTCGTCCGCGATTTTAAAAGTTGTTATCAGTGTGTACAACTGTCAAATTCATATCTAATAAATTATGGAGAGTGTATATGTAGTGACATATCTGAACATCTTTCCATGCGGTGTATATATTTTAAATTCGGGGCCGGTGAACGAAACTCAGTGGACAGTGTGTCAACACTTGTGGCCCACGATTGTACATTTACGTACTTATTATATATACAAATGAAAATGCTTTTTTTTTTAATATTAAGAATGCTGTACAAGTTACCATGATAAGAAATCATATATTAGTTGCTCATGTTTATATAGACAGATAGATATAAAGATAGACAGAGAGGGAGGGAGGGAGAGATGTATGAATAGATAAACTGACTGACTGGTCGATAGGCAAATAGAGCGGTACTGTCTGTGCACTGCTGCAGACAAACCGCGAGGGGAAAAACCGCTCGTGAGAGCGAACCTTATTTACTACACCTGTGGGCGAGGCGTGATGGCAGCAGTGCAACTCGTCCGAGAGGATGCACTCCTTCCGTGACGCACGTGACTACGATGCCGCTGACCCGGGTTCGACCCCGCTCTGAACCGTGTTTGTACTCGTATCGTGTGACTGGAGAGTCTCTGGGCCCAGCCAGCCTTGGAGGGCGTCTGTGAAACCATTAGTATAAAGGACTGTCTTCTCTATCCAAATGTCGTTGAACCTGCGCTTGGTGACGCTGCTCAGCTGTGCCTCAGCTTGGGGCTCCAGCTTTGTGCTGTCATCGTGGCATTATACACACACGCGGACACACCCGCACCTGCTACTCACCACGACAGAGTGGTCGGGGCTGTCGTCAGGCACGGGGCACGTGTCGGACACCTGCGAGGCGTTGGTGGTCTCGTTCCTGGTGACCATGGCCACGATGGCGATGGAGAGGCTGACGCGCACCATGTAGAGCTGCACCACGCCCAGGAAGCTTAGCAGCACAAACGTGTCCCGCGCCCGCCACCACGGGATCCAGCCTGGCACACGACCAATGAGACACGGAAAACAACTAAATTACAGGTTTGGAGAAAATAATCTTTTAATAAAAAAATCGATTTATTTGATTTAAATCAGATTTTTTTTTATCTACATCGAATTTTCTATTTAAATGATTCTTTTTGCTTTAATCAAGTTTTGGTTTTCGTTGAATATTTGTTTCACTCTTCTGAGGATATTTTCTTAGAATAAACTGCCAGTGACAAATGAAGCCATAGTTTAGTGTTGTTACGTTACTCAAGATGAGTTGTCACTTGAAAATCATAAAAAAGATAAACACTAGTGGTTTAATCAGATAATTTATTATGACGAGTTAAAAGAGAAGGCAACCATTCACTGGTGCCTGACCTGCTGTAGGGCAGAACAGGATCGGTACAGGACCAGTACAATATTTAAATCAAAACAACCCTGCAAAGTAACGAAAGGAAAATACATTCTTGTTATATTAATATTCGATCCATAAATTCCGAGTCTCGCCCCAAGCCAGGTGTTCAAATAGTGCATCATGGAATCTAAGCTGCAAAACGTTGTCATTAACTTGCGCGCACACACACTCTCTCTCTCTCACACACACATACAGGATCAAGTGTCATGCCCCGGGAGCTGTATTTTCTCTGCGTGTATCGAAACACACGAGAAATTAATCAAGGCCAGGAGAGGGTATTCGCCGGCTGCCTGGGATTGAACCCGCGATCAGCGTGACGAGAGAGCCACTCCTTACCGAGTCGGCCAAAGAGGTACCCCCCTGGCTAAGTGGGTTATGGACGGCTCGTTCATCAGGCTTAGTCGCCGCACTACACAAGTAGCCTTGGCCTCACTACAACAGCCTCCCAAGACTATTAAAAGAGGTGGGGATTTTCAGCGTTCAGAGTCCTGTTATCTCTATGGCCCATCACACCCCCAACACGTACCCATCCGCGCTGTGTCCAGGCGGAGCTCCGTGGTCGGCGTCGCGGCACACTTCTGCACGCAGCCGTCCTGTGGCAGAGGGAGATAGCCGCACTTATCGGACACACTTTTCTCCATTCTGCTGCCCGCTCAAGCGTCGAGGTCTTTAGAAGTGTGTATTTTTACACCGTCGCGTCACTCAACCCGTGCTGGAGCACTGTAAACACTATCTTCGTCACGCAGTGGCTCGGAGTAGAGGTTCTGGTTCGTGTCACTCGCAGCACAGTGCAGCGCATATCACCCCTGATGACGGATCACTTGCCACTGCCTTGTAGGGGTGGGCAGGTACCGGTACCAGTACCGTTACTAACGGTACCAGCTAAACGGTACGGTACCGGTACCTGATTGCTCGGTATCGGTACCAGATTGCTCGGATTTATTTATTGGATTTATTGATAATTCTTCATGTCCGATTATTTTTTTTTTTAGGTTGCTAATAAATATTGTTATTGCTATTAGACTATGATCGAGTACATCCATAATAACTAAACATGCTATTTTTTATTGAAAAATAAATATTCACTTCATTCAGAGAGAGAGAGAGAGAGAGAGTACAACAGAAGAAACATCCTAATTAAAGGCAGAATTAAATGAAAGGAAAAAGTCCAGTGTGTGTGTGTGTGTGTGTGTGTGTGTGTGTGTGTGTGGATGCTTCTTCTGTTGTACTCTCTCTCTTTCTCTCTCTCTCTCTCTCTCTCTCTCTCTCTCTCTCTCTGAATGAAGTGAATATTTATTTTTTCGATAAAAAATAGCATATATAGATATTATGGATGTACTCGATCATAGTCTAATAACAATAACAATATATATTATCAACCTAAAAAAAGAATCGGACATGAAGAATTATCCGGTAAATCCAATAAATTCAATAATAAAATAATGGAGACGGGAGCTATGATGGTAACGAAAAGCAGGACAAAATGGTGGGAACTTGGGAAGACGGTCAGCGAGGCAGTGAGTCAGCAGTCAGCACAACATTCAAGGCTTATCGTTTCCACAGGGCCCATACCGCATGGCGACTGGCGAGGCCGCGCGCCGCCGAGCGTCACCAAGATCCAAACGGTACCGGTACCAAACAGTGTCGAGTGATAATGAGTCTTCCCGGCACTGGGTACCGGTACCGGGTGCCGGCTGAATCGATTCTTCTCGGTACTTGATACCGGTACCGGGTGCCGGCTGAATCGATTCTTCTCGGCACCCGGTACCGGTACCAAGTGCCGAGAAGAATCGATTCAGCCGGCACCCGGTACCGGTACCCAATGCCGGGAAGACTCATGATCACTAGGCACTGTTTGGTACCGGTACCGTTTGGATCTTGGTGACGCTCGGCGGCGCGCGGCGCTGGCCAGTCGCCATGCGGTACCGGTATTGGCCCTGTGGAGACGATAAGCCTTGAATGTTGTGCTGGCTGCTGAGTCACTGCCTCGCTGACCGTCTTCCCAAGTTCCCACCATTTTGTCCTGCTTTTCGTTACCATCATAGCTCCCGTCTCCATTATTTTATTATTGGATTTATTGAATGATTCTTCATGTCCGAATCTTTTGTTTTAGGATACTAATATATATTGTTATTGTTATTAGACTTTGAGTACATCCATAATAACTACGTATACATATGCTATTCTTTTTATCGAAAAAAATATTCACTTCATTCAGGAGAGAGAGAGAGAGAGAGAGAGAGAGAGAGAGAGAGAGAGAGAGAGAGTTTTCTTTACAGAAAATTTATTTAGGAATTTCATCAGACGGCATTAAGATAAAAAAAACCTCTTTTGGGTACCGGTACCGGTACCGGTACTAACGGTACCTGAGTTTTCGGTACCGGTACTACCGGTACTCAAATTAACGGTAACTGCCAATCCCTACTGCCTTGGAGGTGTGTACTGTGCAGTGAGACCGAATGTGCTCTCCGTGGCCGATCAATTTATGGAGGAGGCGGGCTTTTCAGTAAAGTTTCGATGCAATTGCCAGTGACGCCTTGAATCTTCTAAGACTTGTCTTTGCGACAAGGGAGGCAGCTCAACGACAAAAACAAAAATAACAAAAAAGCCCACCAGGCGCCGCTCCGACAAAAGAAAAAAAACGAGAGGCCAGAGGAGAGGTCAGCTACGGGTGGAGAAGTGTCTCGATACTCTCTTGAAAGAGTTTAAGTCGTAGGCAGGAGGAAATACAGACGAAGGAAGGCTGTTCCAGAGTTACCAGCGAAAGGGATAGAAGAATGGAGATGCTGGTTAACTCTTGCATAAAGGATTTGGAGAGTATAGGGATGAACTGGAGCAGAAAGTCGTGTGCGGGAGGGGGGGGAGGCAGTTGCTGAGTCCGCAATAGGTCAAGAATGTCAGCCTCTCTGAAGAGTTCGTGGAACTTTATACCCAGTAAAGACAGAAATACACAGCCGAATTTTGGCCACGAATTTGTCGCCGAATCAAATCGTGGAAATATTCGGCGACCGGTTCGCCAACGTGACCAAGATTCTTACAGTTCGTGACCATTCGGCGACATGTTGGCGAATGCTCAAGACAATTCGGGGACAATTCGGAGACATGTCGCCGACTATTCGGCGTCCATGTCGCCGAGTCTAAAATCTGAAATTTTAACGTTTTTTTTTTTGTCGCGGAATACTCGGCGACAAGTCTCCGAATTGTCTTTGTATGTCCCCGAAGTGTCGGCGACATGTCGGGGACAATTCTCCGACAGTGCCAAGATTTCTGATGATCATCTGATGCCCAGGTAGCATATAAAAGCACGGGAATCCGGGGTGCAACACACTTCTTCACCAGTAGATGAAGAGCCCACCTCGTCTCTCGCAACTTGTTCCAGGGCAATGGCGAGAGGGCGATCAACTCGTCCCACTCGACCCCCTGCGGAACCCATGAGCTATGGTAGGCCCCAAGAATGTCCGTGCCTGCCTCATAGACTACTACAACACCCGGGGAGCAGTGGCCTGGCAGGACAGAATTGTGGGCGAGTAAATACCGTGTGTGATAATATGTGTGGTAATATGTATGATAGTATGTGTAATAAAATGTATAAATGTGACTTGTTTTTGTTTTGCCCTCCTACAAATATTTTTGAATAAATGAATGTTTACGTAATATTAATAAAAAAAAACAGTAACTGAAAGAAGAGATAGATTTAAATAACTAAAAATGAAACAAAGGTTAAATAATGGCAGAACAATGATATTAAGAAATAAATAAGTAATAAATGATAAATAAATTATGAAATAAATGAAAATGTTAGTTTCATACCTATTTTATAAATTCATGATTCTTCTTGTTTTTCATTTTCTTGTTTACTATTTATTATTAATTATTTTATTCCATCTATCTATCTATCTATCTATATCTATATCTATCTATCTATCTATCTATCTATATCTATATCTATCTATCTATCTATCTATCTATCTATCTATCTATCTCTCTCTCTCTCTCTCTCTCTCTCTCTCTCTCTCTCTCTCTCTCTCTCTCTCTCTCTCTCTCTCTCTCTATATATATATATATATATATATATATATATATATATATATATATATATTCGCCGAATATTCGCAAAATATTCGGGGACATGTTCCTGAATAGTCTTGGCCATTAGGAGGCATGTTGAGGACATGTCCCCGAAATTCGGCGACATGTCGGCGACAAATTCGCCGAAAAAAAATCAACAGTCAAAATTCGGCGACAATTCGCCGAATTGTCTGGGACATGTCGGCGACATTTCGGCGACAATTCGGCCTCCATTTTGCATTCGTGCACATTCGGCGAAGGGCCGCAAATTTTTCATGCAACATGAAACTTTTGTGGCGGTCGTGACCAACTGTCTAAAAAAGTCGCTCGGTGGACGCAGACATGTCCCCGAACGGCCGAGAACAGGCAAGAAAGATGCCGAACGTGTCCACGACACAGGATGACTTGCATACTCGCGCACATTTGGGAACCAAAATTCGGCAGTGTATTTCTAGCTTAAGGATCTCAGGGGGAGGAACATTGGCCTTAGGAAAGAGCAAGTCACCTTGGTAAAAAACCTATTAACTCTGTTCTTTAGGGGGGGTTGTAAAATCTCAAATCCCATGTTAAATTCCTTATGTTCTAAGTGTATCTCCTCCCTTATTCGAGTGCCGATTTCTTTCATTTAAAAAGCATTTTAATCAGGAAGGATGGGAGATGAAAGGCTACTCTCTTTTGGTTTTATACAATAGTAAAAAATATTTTTTAAAGTTCGATGAAGTAATACAAAACCTTTGGACATATTAATATTTCTCAAAAATCAAAATCAACTTCAAACAACAGTTTCGAGAGTAGCCTTTATTCCTTAAACATACTTTCATAGGGGGTTCCCGTGGTCCCGTGGTAGAGTCTCCGCCTTGCGCTTCGGCGGGGTGCTAGAGCGTGGGTTCGAGACCTATCCGGTGCTATGAGGGTGGAGAGGTGGGCTCTTTCCGACACCCTCAGCCCCGTTGTTGGGCCTCCTCCTTGAAAGAATTGGGTATCTCTCTACCACCCGTCTGGGGGGTTGTGCGGCATGCACCGCCTTCCTCCCTTGGGGTATATCCCCAACGAAATACACACACACAAAAAACTTTCATTAGCTGCAGTGGGAGATATGTGTATAACAAGAAGTGCAAAGGAGGATATATTTTTTAAAGTGCAAAATCATGATTTGGAGATATCAAGCGATGAAGTTCAAGTATTTTTTAATTATACCCATTCCACCTAGGGACTTGAAATCCACAGGATATATACATCAGAATATGAAGAAAAAAACAAACATGGTTTCCCTTACTTACTTTCATTGATTGTGTAAACAGGCTGCTTTGTTTACCCAAGGTTACGTCTTTTTTACGGGGCCATAAATCCAGGTACTCGAATTTTACCATATTTCGCCATATTTCAAAGTAAAAACCAGTGTTCTACTGTGTAAAATCAATAAAATATAATGAAAAAATACATTTGAGGCAGATACATAGGCCTGTACCAAGAGTCGTGAAGGTCGAGCCGCGTACCTTCCCTTCGACAATTTAGGCACGGCCTCAGACCGTGCCTTCAATCCTTGCCACAAGTCGCTCCGGAAGGTAAATGCACATACGCACACTGCAACCTTCTTTTCACCTACCACATAAAATGCACGCACACACCTACAAACAGACAGTGCTATTCATGGAGGAATAATACCTCCATGGTGCTATTACAGCCATAATATTTTCCGTTTCATTCCGTCTGTCCACTCGTGAACGTTGATGTGGCACCTGCGCATTATGAGTTTGTGATTGCGTGAAGATCATTTGAATGTTTGTGTATACAAAAAATTCTCAAACCATCGTATACGAACCGCAAACAGAAGAGTTGCATCAATAATATACCATATAAGGACACGAAGAAACAACTTGTATATCAAACAGTATAGTTTGATCATACTCGAACGATCTATAGCCTTTCAGATACTCATATTTCATCTCCTTAAGAGATAAAAAGTGACATACGACTCTACAAGTGTCTATACGTAAGAAATTTTGATGTTGCATGTATAAATAACATGGGTAGCCTAATATTCGAAATAGCCTAGCATCGCATTCAGTAGTTATTATTTATTATTTCATGTTTTTCCCATTATTAATCGTTATTTGCATGCAGTAAATTATTAAGATATCCTTTGTTTGCACTGCAGAGCCAGATGTCTTAACTGAAATAATAAAGAATTTGAAAAACCATAGATCGTTGGAGAATGTGAGCCACGAAGGTTCCCGCCTGCTGGCTGGTTTCTCTGTGCTTTGAAGGCGCGTGCTGTTGTTGTAAACAAGACAAACATATTCGCTGCAACTATAATATACGACTTACCAATTAAGGAAAATATTTTCTCAGGTTGTTTTAACTGAACCGCAACTATTTGCCACGACAAATTTGGAAAGTAAACATATTTTTCCTCGAGGGTCTGAGGGAAGACACGGGGTAGATCGTGCCTTCCCTTCGTCTCTCCCGCAGACCTTCGTTCCAAAAATGCAAGTGACTTTAGGTACGGATCGTCCTTCTCTTCGATCTTCGTCGCTAAACCTCCACGACTCTTGGTACGGGCCATAGAGTATTTTGTTGGATTTATGAAAAAAATATTATTATGGATAAATATAAAAATAAAACAGTGAGTGCTAAAATTTCCCATTTTTTTTAGCCAGTGATGAGAAAGAGACCTAAGAGTTTCATGACAGACCAAGGAAAAACAATCCTGTAATTCCAAAGGGGTGAAAAAATGGATTGTAGCCCGTAGCGCTGCGCGGAAACTCATTGAAGCACGTTGTATTGCATGCTGCATACTACTGTATTATTTTTTCATCAGATTCATTCATATACCAAAAGAAAGATAAAAATTCACATAATTTTATAAGCCAAAAATATATATATTTTTTCCAGGCCGACCATTTACCTCCCCCCCCCCCCCCCCTTGAATAATTGCAGATTTTCAGCTTTGACAACATCATTTGGAGGCTGGTTCCACAATTTAGTTATACAGGGAACAAAGCTTCTAGAAAATTGGGAAGTATTAAAACGTACAGCTGAAAATGCTAAATCATTGAAAGTTGAAGCAAACCGAGTTAAAGGATGGTTATGATTGTTAAAGATCTTTTACAACAGAGTAAGAGAGCCAACAATGTGGCGATGTTCAAAACTTTAAGACTAATTAATATCTAGATTAGGTAGCAAAAACTTGACCTGATTAAATGTCCGGTCCAAGAGCTTCTATGGGACCCTGCAGGAAAGAGGAACACAAGGGAGCAGTGCTCAAAATGTGGCAATAAAAATGAATAAAAGTAATTTAATACAACGCTGTCGTCAGAAAATATCTTTTTGCGCTTGCGAAGAAGACCAATTTTCTGAGAGACTGACGAAGCAACAGACCACAAGTGAGACTCAAATGCTAGTTTAGAGTCTAAGGTCACCCCAATAGCTTTAAAGACTTACAATTCTTGATCACAGAATTGTTAAAAACAATATCAGGGTGGCC
Organism: Eriocheir sinensis; assembly: GCF_024679095.1. NCBI lineage: Eukaryota > Metazoa > Arthropoda > Malacostraca > Decapoda > Varunidae > Eriocheir > Eriocheir sinensis. The sequence continues at coordinate 10,143,719 of NC_066530.1, forward strand.
AGGAAGAAGAGGCCTGGATCTGCTAATAATGAGATCCTGGGATTTCAAAGTATTCAACTTCATCCCCCACTGAGTACAACAAGAATGAATTCTGGAGACATCCTCTTCCAAAACGTTGGCTGCTGATACCTGTGTTGGGGGAGGAGATGGTAGTATAAAGTGATTTTACATTAATCAGAAGACTCCAAAACGTTGCATTTCTACTCTAGTTGATATTAAGTTGAAGGAAGTGACGTCGTCGCTTTATTTTTGAAGGAGTCGTGTTATGTTAGGACCACTGACGGTGGAAGCTTATTCCATTCTCGCACTACAACGTTGGTGAAGTTTACGCCATTGTTCCTCGTGCGCAAAGTGTCATCGATCATAAACAATGTTGATCTGTCTACATTCGTGAAACCATTAAGTATTTTAAGCCTTTCTTCGTAGACGCTGAACACCTTCTAATTTAGCAATATCCTTTGCATGGTGGGGAGACCAAACTGTACCCATATTATTCCAGGGGTCTGACTAAAAACTGTTGTAGAGAGGGAGTATTACTTCTTTTTTTCTTTGTAAGTTTTTTTTTTTTTAATGCAACATTCTGTTCGCTTTTATTTTTTGCATCGATGCATTGCTGTGAGAATTTGAGGTTTGACGCGATTTTGACCCCAAGTCTTTGACGCATTGAACGCTTTTGAGTTTAACGCCGCGCATTTCGTATTCGAACTTCTTATTCCTCGTTCCAACTTGAAGGACCTGGCACTTGTCTACGTTAAAGGGCATCTCCCATCTATCCGACCAAGCTGAAATTTTGTGCAAAACCTCTTGGAGGCTTTGCCTGTCTTCGTCAGTGAGAACCGAGTTGCCAATCTTTGTGTCGTCTGCAAATTTACTAATGCGGTTATTGGTCCAACATCCACGTCGTTGATGTAAATAATGAACTGAGGGACGCCACTAGTGACAGGCGCCCACTCTGAGTTAAATCCGTCAATCACTACTCTTTGTTGTCTGTTGCTCAACCAATTCGCGATCCATTGGTTTACTTGACCGTCAATACCTATTTGCTTTAATTTATAAAGTAATTTATGATGCGGGACTTTATCAAACGCTTGAAATCAAGATAGACTACGTCCAGTGATTTGGTTACGTCATAAACAGTGAAGAGGTCGTTATAAAAGGTTAATAGGTTTGATAGGCAGGATCTTTTGTTTCGGAAGCCATGTTGTGAGTCCCCAATCAATGTGGCTTTCAGGTAATCACAATTTTTTTGTCTCTAATTATGCCTACTCAAGCTACCCACAACGAAGTTAGACTAATGGGCCTGTAATTACCTGGTACTTTTTGTCTCCTTTCTTGAAAATCGGTGTCACGTTAGCCTTTTCCAATCTGAAGGGACGATGCCTTGTCGCAAGGACTTATTGAATACGGTTGTGAGGGAGGTTAGTATTTCGCTCTTTGTTTCTTTCAGCAGAGTTGGATATACTTTGTCAGGTCCAGGACTTTTATTTGCTTTAAGTGAATGGAGAGCTTTAAGGACTTCATCGGTTGTTATTTCAAAATTAGGCAATGCATGCTCGAGATTTACAATAGTACTGGTGTTGGTGGTAGCGAGAGGAAGACTGTTAGTTAAACACCGAGGAAAAGTAATTGTTTAAGAGGTTTGCAATGTGTTGGCTGTCAGTCACTAGTGCACCGTCGCTGTTTGTTAAAGGTCCAATACCACTTTTGATCGCCTTTCTGTTGTTTATGTAACTGAAGAAAGATTTCCATTTTTACAGTTGGCTGCAATATTTTCTTCGTATCTACGCTTTGCCTGACCTACTAGTCTTTTTACTCGTCGCCTGGCATCATTATAAAGTCTAATGTTTTCGGGCGTGCTTTGTTCTTTCTTTAACCTGTAAAACAATTTTCTCCCATTGACTGATTGTTTAATTTCGCTATTAAACCACGGTGGGCTTTTATTAGTGTTAATTCGCTTCTCGCACAGGGGACGAATGTGTTCTGCTGAGTGAGTAAGTGATTTTAGGCTTCCTCTACGTTGCCGTCATCTGATAGTTGTATTTCTGTTAGTTTTTGTCGGATTCTACGAAGTAGCTCTTTTTGAATTGGCACCTTTACTTTATTTTCAGTCACTGATGATTGAGCTTTAATGTCGACGCGCACTAATTTATGATCGCAAGAACCGAGGTGTTCTCCTACCGTGACACTACTGATTAGGTTATCTTGGGTCTTTATAACAAGGTCAGTATATTATTTTGTCGAGTTGGCTCAGAAACCATTTGGCTTAGATAATTTTCTTCTAGAAATTCGATCATTCTATGTGACTCGCCTTCTGTACCTGACAGTGTCGCCCAGTCGATATGGGGAGGTTAAAGTTCCTAATATCAGTGAGTCGCTGTTATTAAGTGACTGCCTAGAGACTGTACATTTTCAAGGTCGTCATCAGTGATTGCTTGGAGGGAGAGAGGTGACAGATATATTTAAGTTGACTTTTGCAATGTTTACTCGCACGCACAAATGTTCAACGTTACTGTTTCCGTGTTTTGTCAGTGGGTTGCAAATAGCTTTTGAAATAAATTGCGAAGCCACCGCCACTACGGTTTAAACGATAATTTTTGAAGAGTCAGTAGCCATATATTTTGTATTCGGAACAAAAATCAATATTTGTGGTGTCGATAAATGTTTCGGTTATAGCAATTATGTCAAAATTTTCTGTTAAAGCAAGACATCTCAGTTCATCAAATTTGTTTCTTAGGCTACGCGCATTGAAACTAAGGATTTTTAAGTTATCTAGAGGCTTAGTAATAGAGGTGGTGGTACTTGCGGGATCACGGTTACGGGTTTGTGTCATCAGCATATGCCAACATTTTAGAGGATATGCCACCCCACATATCACTAGTTAATAAAATAAACAACAAAGGCCCCAAGACACTGCCTTGAGGAACACCGGACTTCACCGAGGTAAAATCACTAAACGAACCATCAACAATAACGCGTTGTTTCCTGTCAGTTAAAAACTCAGCGATCACATCCAGGACATGCCCTTCTATACCAGAATTTTCCAGTTTAAACAACAATGCCTTGTGATTCACCATATCAAAGGCTGAACTAAAATCCAGAGAAATAAGCCGAGATTCATGTCCACAAGTTCCCAAGCCATTTCTATAACCAAACTGGTTAGGTGTTAGAAGTCTAAAGTTATTGAAATATTTAGAGAGTCGTTTCCCCAAAAAACGCTCATATACTTCTGATAGAATAGGAGTAATAGAGATTGGTCTGTATTCTTCTGGTAAAACTGAAGCTGATTTCTTCGGGGTAGGAGTAACATTAGCAATACGCCAACATACAGGAAAGCGACCTTGCCGAATTAGAATTATGAAAAGGACAGACAGTTTGGGAGCTAGGAGTTTACTAATGATTTTGAAAAATAGCGGGAAAAAGTCAAGAGGATCAGTATCTCCATATGAATCTAAATCATTTAGAAGCTTTTCAGCCTCAGATGATCGGAAAGCAAATGAAGTCATTTCAGGTTCAAGAAAACAACTACTGGGTCATGTAACCTCGGCGTTACTCTGTTTGCTCTCAAACACGGAGGACAACATGTTAGCCTTTACAGCAGGGTCATAGGCAAGGGAGCCATCATTCCTACACAAAGGAGGAAGAGGAGACTCTACTCCAAACAAGGACTGTTTCAAAGCAGACCACCATTTGTGTGGCTGAGTAGCACCAGTGAGAACATCCTTTTAAATGTGCATTAAATTCAGATTCTGCTCCATCATAAATCCTCTGTGCCTCGGCACGCAATCTAACACAATTATTCCAACAGAACTGCGTGCGATAACGGGTCCATAAACGGAAAGCAGCTTGTTTATTGCGATGAGCCAACTAGCACTCATCACTGAGCCAGGCCTTATCTCTCAGTCTTGATTTGATAGTTTTAGAAGGAACTCTTCTATTTAGGATTTCAAGAACATGGTTGAGCGATATCAACAGGACATGATGCACGAAAAATTCTATTCCATTCAATCTTACCAAAATCTTGGCAGATCCCATCAACATCAATACGCGGTTTGAGAAAAACCTTACGTGATGCGATAATATCAGGCACAGGAAAGTTAGCTTGACTTCTGACTGAGAGTGCAGAATGGTCAGACGCACCTACAGGAGGAACTACATCAGCTTCAACCCCGAGGGGCATCTGTCAGCACGAGATCAAGACGGCTCGCCGAGACGTGCTTGGGGCCTGATACAAGCTGATCACTGCCAGTAAGATTAGCGAAATCTAGTACAGCTTTGCCAGTTTGATCAGTAGGAGACAATGACAACAGCCATTCTTTGTGATGGACATTAAAACCACCAAGAAACACGAAAGAGGCTTTCCTGTCAGATTCCTGGATATTTTCTGCGGCTGTAAGCAGACAGTCATATATACTATTATCTGAGTTTGGATTACGATATAAACTTGAAACATAAAAAAATATTAAAATGGCAAGAAACCACATTCATGGCAAGAAAGACGATGCGCGTTAAAACAAGAGCGTCTATACACACGCATTCCTTGAGCTCTGGGTACATATTTACGTCTAGGTAAAAATGGCTTGTTAAAACCAGGAATAATAAGTTCATAATAAAAGCATTATGAGACTTCAGATGAGTAGTAACAAATGTACGGAAGTGGGGGTAATTTGAGCGGGGGAGACACGGAAGTGGGGGTTTGGGGGGTCAGCGGGGGGGTGACGGAAGAGGGGGTAGCTGCTGGACCCCCCCTACCCCCCACCCCTCCAATCTTTCACTTTTTCACATACCCTAACCCTCCCCCCTCTCTCTCTCTCTCGGGCTATCGTACGGAAGCATGGGGGAGGGTACTGGAGCAGGGGGGGGGGGTGATGGGAGCGGGGGTAGGACGGTCAACGGGGGGGTGACGGAAGAGCGGTTGGTCAGCAGGGGTGACAGAATGGGGGTAGGACGGTCAGAGGGCGGTCAGCGGGGGGGTGACGGAAGTGGGAGCATACACAAAGTGAGGGTAATTGCTATTGTTGTTGTTGTTGTTGTTCTTGTTGTATATATATATACACACACACACACACACACACACACACATTCTGTGCTATATAAGCATCATACTTTAATAATTACCATCATTAATAGAGTTTCCGCTATGGCTGAGACATATTCAGAGAACCTTCTTGATATTTTCCAATACCCTGCGCGCATAATAGTTGTAGGATATAGCAACTCCGGAAAATCGGAACTTGTACATCAGCTTATACTGAAGTATCATGAAAAGTTAAAAAAAATTGTCATATGTGGCTTAACGTCTCATCCTCTTCAAAGAAATAAAGAAATAGGACCTAAAGTTATAGTGTCGTCTGAAATAATTGATCCAATTGCCAACGAGGATACGTTTGATCAGAGAGGGACATTGTATGTACTTGATGATATTTTCATTGATGCTGTAAGGAACAAAATTGTGGTTGATGCTTTTACTCGCGGACGGCACAACAATAATTCATGCATATTTATCACTGAAAATCTATAAATGGGTGGAAAGCATGCAAGGAATATTTGCCTGAACTGCTCTCATTTCCTCTTGTTAAGACAGCGCGATTTATCTCAAATTCACACTCTGGGCAGACAAATATTCGGAAAAGAGAAGGCAAACCAGTTTGTGTATATATATATATATATATATATATATATATATATATATATATATATATATATATATATATATATATATATATATATATATATATATATATATATATATATATAAATATGCTGTATATTCACGTCCTTATGGATATCTTCTTGTTGATTTGGGTATAAATACTCCTGAATCCCTACAGTTTCGCTCAAACATTGTTGGAGAACCCCCAGGTGAACGCGTATTCCAATGGTGAACTCAAGGAAGAAGGAACTCTTACACGTTCTATACTCCCAACATAACGAACCCTATGGTTTAAGCTCTCAGGCGAAATTATGGGAGAAAGCAAAAAGTATAAATCCGGCAATAACACGTGATTTTTTTTTTTTTTTATTTTTTTTACGTCGTGGCCTATTGTGCCGGTAGGCTTCTTCCCGGTGGATCCTGAATTCCTGATGGTCGGTCCAAGGCTTCTTCCCGGTGGGGCCTGATGGTCGGCCCAGCCCGTTCTGGCGCAGGCGAGTGTTTATAGTGGCGCCATATTGCATTGGCTCATGCTGCCCTCCCGGAGCTCATCTTTAATCCTAGAATCTAGAGTCCGGGTTGATAGGTGGTCTTCTGGAGAGCATGTGGGTAGTTTTAAGCCACTCGGCGGCGGCTGAAAAATCCCAGCTTGGTGGCACCGGTCAGGGATTGAACTCGCGTCCTCCTGAGCTCTCAGCCACCGCCTCCCCAATGACGTATTCAACTTTTTGAGAAGCAATAAAACATATACATTGCATAAGCTACAGACTAAAAAATTTCCCCGGCAAAAGATAATATCCTCAAAACCCAAAGTAATCATGGCTGCCGATTTAGCAGACGTGAGACATAAGAAAGGAAAATAATAATGTTACGCCACCCCCCCCTACCACACACCATCCACGGGCAGGCAGGTGGCGTAATCCCCACCAGAACAGCCACACGGGCACCAGTCACTCACAGCGGCCCACACCGCACACCGAGGGGAGGAGGAGGAACGGGGGGGGCACACAAAGACACGTTCAACACTAGTCTAGTTTAATGACAGGTGTTCCTCACACAAGTACAGGTACAGCAACACAGTTAGTTAATCAGGCACAGTACAGGGGCACGACAGACACGCACCGGATGCACAGCTCTCGCGAGCAGCACTCAGAGCTGAACTCTCTCCTCAGGCCCAGACACGTCCTCTACACCGCCTCTCGCTCGCCACTCTCCTCTGCCGACCTCAGCATTTCCTGCCGGGCGACCGGAGGCCCCCCAGGGCCCCTCTCTCTCTCTCTTCCTCCAACAACCCAGTTGCAGCTACAATTTCATCACATTACACATACAATCATTCACATACAGCACATTCGTAACAATAACATAGGCTACTTGTTAGTATGCATAGACGTGTTTTCTAGATATATGCAAGTTGTCCCGTGTCGGAATAAAGACGCAAATAATATGCTCGTGGCCTTTAAACAAGTGGTGGAAAATAAAGATTCTGAAGGCTTACGAAGATTAAACACCGACTTGGGCACAGAATTTTGGAATCGAAAAGTAAGAAACTATTTATGTTCCCGGGGCATTAAGCTGTACAGCGTGTACTCAAGTGAGATCAAAGCAGCCTTGGCAGAGCGGGCCATTCGTACACTGAAAGCACACATCTACAAGTTCATCACGTCTCAAAATTCTTCAAGATATATTGATCAGCTGCAAAACATGGTCAATGCCTACAACTGCTCGCCCCATTCTGGACCGAAGAACAAACAAACTCCCATTGATATTCATAACTTAAAAGACCCATCTGCAATCAAACGGCAATTCCACGCAATGTATAAAAACCCGAAGCAACCAGCGTCTTCCATCAGTCCTCGACTGGCAGTTGGGTAAATAGTTCGCCTTGTTGGAAGTGCTCGTTCCTCTGTATTCCATAAAGGTTACACACAGCAAAATACTCACGAGCTCTTTCGCATAAAATCAATTAAACACAAGAATCGCCCAAGAACTTATATCTTAGAAGATTTGTCTGGAGAACCAATACAGGGGATATTCTACGCGCCAGAGCTCGTCTTAAGCGCTCTGCCTGAGTCATACGACATTAAAATACTGCGTTCACGAAAAAATAAAGGAAAAAAGCAGTATTTTGTATCGTGGTTGGGATACCCTACTTCATTCAACAGCTGGATTGACGCTAATGATATTGTAGAAAATGCGTAAAAAGACACCACTCCTCAGTGCACACAAAAACTTTGTCATACTTTTGAAGAAATTAAAAGTAAAAGATAGAAACCGTGCTATTAAGCAAGCAGCTCGAGAACAATTGAACTGTATATCTGAAATATTTTCCAATTTGTTAAAGAAGCACTTTACCCTCAATAACAAAGTTATCAAGAAATTACGTAACTATCAGGAAGACATACGTGCCATAGCTAGAAAGAAAACTCCTCTCCATAAGAAAAGACTTATATTGACATCGAGACGGGGTGGTAATATATTACGTCAGGCGTGTGAGTCATACATCAAACTCACACCGAGCTCATACAATAATCATATATTAGCTGCTATATTACCTATTGCCGCTTCCTTGATCGGAAAATTATTTGGATAATGCGCACGTATTATCTTGTTCCCGAGTCTACCGCTGAGCGTGTTTTAACAGGTATTAAGCCTAAATGCGCCAACTCCACGAGTCCGGGGTCGACGGTCAATCGTGTTTCAACCCGCAATCGACCCATACCGATCACATGCCGGTCTCTGAACATGTACCAACAAGCAGCAGTAGTCCTGTCGTGTCGTCCCATGGTGCAACAGCAAGCACTCCTACAAGATTGAACCCGTCATCTCGCTCTGTAAAAAAGAAAACTTACAAAAAAAAGAAAATATCGCCATCTGGTGTGTACAAAACCATAAAACTACCACCCGTGCAACTTAGAGTCACAGGGATTAGGGAGAACAAGATTTCCTCCAATCCTGAAATAAGTAATTTAATACCTCTGTATGTTAAAAGTATCGACGTGCCATACGTCAATATGATGCTAGAACGAATAAAAGACAATCCCATCGTAAAATGGGATAGCAGAGGTAACCTATTATCTTCTGTTCGATCCTCCAATATCCTGTACATGTTGAATTTACTCTCTAATGCAAGTCAAAAACCAACGATTGCTGACATTGCTGATATAAAACACATCATTGACGCCACGGGTGAATTACCTAGCGAAATAAAAAATACGCGCGTGCGGCAAAAGATTCAGGGATCTGGTTTCACCAAACAACCATCGTTGGCAACTTACAGATGGGTTCCATGTTAAATCCGCTTTTCCAGTGTGCTAGTGCAGTCCTACATTGTGATTCAAGAAAGAAACAGAATCATGGACGTGGTAGATACTGAGCCGCGTTGGACGCGTGGCTTATACAGAGGGAGCGGCGACGTCATGGAGAGAGAAATGCCGGAGGCGAGGACCAGGATGGGGAGCAGGGGGGGGGGGGGGGTCCCCCATTGGTCGGAGTTGGTCAAAAAAAAGTCCAAGGTTGAGTTTTTTTTTTTTTTTTTTTTTTTTTTTTTTTTTTTTTTTTTTAGGCAGGAGGGGGAGGGAGGGGGGAGGGATCAGGGAGCATTCGACTGCGTTATGTGGCTCTCGAACTGGGCTCAGTATCAGACCAGCCTAGCCAGCCTTTGCGTTGGCCTTGTTTAAGTGGATCCATCCTCTCCTCCAAATCCATCATTTTTTTCATTTTTATTTTTGAATTTTTTTTAGGGCCTTTAAAGGCCTTGAATTTATATAGTATTTATAGTAAATTTTTTTTTTGTCATGTGAAAATAAAAATACATTTCTAGGAATAGCAAAATGACTAGTCTCTCAATATTAAAAAATGATTTCTTTTTGTTCATGCTCATAAAATCGGAATGATTGGTTTAATGGCTCAGTTTGGAGTTGGTTGGGGCTTACCTTACACCCCTGGCGAGGACGAACACGCGAGGACACGGTGGTGTTCGGAGCGGGCTTATAAGAGAGAGCAGATGGGACGATGGTTCGCTACTCGTCCCTCGCCATCAGCTGAAGCGGTATTATTCATCACTCACCAGTATACCAGAGGACACCATGTCGGACGCCTACGTGTTCAACTACAAAGACGGTTCTCCTGGCGATGACATCTACCGCAACAACAAAATCATCATCGTTTCTTCCCTCAACTGCAGTTCCTGCTACGAAAAGAGGGGGTTTACTGGACGCCTACATGGATTATACCCGCACAGTAATCTCTACCACGAAAGAAGCCCGATCTATCAACTGAACAGGTGTCGCTGGGAAGATCGTGGTATTCCCGGTAGTCTGCATATTCGCTATCCTCCGAGTGAAAATCTTCGTTATGTGTCGTGTATCCTAATCCAATATGCTCCTGGCCGCGAACTGGAAAATAACCCTATAAACCAAGGATATCTTCAGACGTCAAGAGATCAAAATTTCATTCGTGGGGTAAAGGAAGACAGTTATGATAACCGTCTCCGCTGGTTTAAAGAGTCCATCACGAAACTGGTAGAATGGGTGATTAAAAGCAACATTACAAGTGTCTTCCCCTTCAATATTGCAAGCGCTGGAATTCTTTACGTGTTGTGGAAAGTTGACTACCAACCGTATCTTCAAGAGGCTGCGGCTGAACTCCAACTGCATAATATATCGTGCGTCATCCTGGACAGATGGTGGACCTGCGATGAGCCTGAAACAAAATTAACTCTATCTGTGTCTCCCGAGCGAAAGAGGAAGAGAAAACTGGTGGATACAAAGGACGACGCTGTGGCTGACGAATGGAAAAGAAAACGGGACGGTGCTGTATTCGACGTGGATCCTAAATAACTATAGCTCCAGACAATTTCCCAATAATTATGTACATCACTGAAGGTAAAATATGTCAATAAATAACAATGTAATGATGTTTAGTATGATTTACCTTCAATATGTAATTGGCATCTCGTCATGTCTACCTCTATATAATTAAATAATTATAATATTTTTGCTAGTGTCTTGCTTGCTCTAAATGGAGTCACATCATATATATGTTACCAGCATTGCGGATGGGGAAATTTACCCCAATTCCAGCACTAGCTTTACTAATAATATACAAACTCTAACATTAGACAAGGACGTGGAATATGAAGTCGGTCTACTGAACGTGTTGCTTCCCCGTCGGTATTACATTGTTAAACCGGGTGAACCAGAGTGTAGTATACATCTTGAATGTGGTATAAGACTAACGCCAGATTCAGAAGCTATTGAAAGACGCCCACTGTCAGAGGCTATTAATGCTAATATCTTATATAATGACACTGGGTATTTCCTGATGTGTGTTAACGGCATAATAACGACATTGTTAAAGGAGATGGTCGATGGATACAACTACCATTTACTAGCGTATTCTAGAGAGGTTCTTGCATTTAGCTCAACAAATGATCATTTAACTTTGTTCTGCTACAATGGTTATCATCCACTAGTTGTATTTATTAAAGTTTCCTTTGATACGCGACTGGCCCAGGTTCTCGGTTTTGTCCCCAACTTAGGTTATGCTGTGTTTTCTTCCTTGGGTACAAATGAAGAACAAAAAAAACCCGATCTTGTTCCGCGACATGGTCATGCCCCTCTGTTGAGAAATGGTGACGTACAGTGTGTTCTCATTTACACTGACCTTGTCAATCCCCCTAGGTATGCAGGGAAAAATGTAAATATTCTTAATGCCTTTTCGCTCTCCGGAGGTCTAACAAAAGGCGTGCATCCAACTATATATAAGTCCCTTAAATCCAAAGTAATTGATTCGATTTCTATTAAACTCACAGATCAAAAAGGTCGTCCTATGCATTTCGAAGAAGGATACCCTGTTACATGTTTACTTCATATCCGATCACGTTGAATCTTTGACTACATTTTGCTGTATTAATAGGAATGTTGTCCATTTGAAAAGACAGTCTCCTCGTCACCACCATGCGGGTTACATTCATCCCTCCTTCCGTAGCAAAATATCATACCCTGTTTTCGAATGGCAAACAGATATCATCCCGAGGGAGTGGTATTGATGATATAGTCACACTTTCTTATGAACCAAGCTATCACAGAGGCGGGGGTTTATTCTCGGTTTTAGCAGGACTCGCTAAAAGAGCTTTCCCTTTCCTAGTGAAAAATGTCATTGTGCCTTCAGCTCGAACATTTGGAAACAATGTTCTAGACGATATTTCACAGGGAAGCAACTTGAAAAGCTCTATAAAAAAGCATGGATTAATTCCTTAAAGCAAGCTGCAATGAAATTGACTAGAGGAAGCGGGAAAAAGAAAGTCAAGCGAGTCGGGAGGAAAAGGTGTTATAAAAATGACATCTTTACCGAGTTGTAATCATTGTTGAACTAAGAGCAGTATGGCGAGCATCACCAGCGCGGTTGGTGTCGGGGACCCGCGTTCTCCCCTGGGGCAATATGCCGCCGGTGTCAGTGAATTGTTTCCCCGCCCCAACAAAATGAGATTATTGGAAACATCGATTGCCCCCCGTTATGATGCTGCTATTTTACCTACTAACCTTGGATTCAATATGAAATTATCCGATAGATATATAGAATTTCTCATTCCTGGAACACTTGGCAGTTTTATTGATTTGGGGAAATTGGTGTTGCACACCTCTTTACGCTTAACTAAGCCAGACAATACTACTCCTCTCGATGACGCTCAACATGTTGAATTTACAAATAATACCGCGCACAGCCTTTTCAAATCAGTGCAATGTTTTTTGGGAGATGTAGCGTTGATAATAATGTACTTTATGGGTACACGTCATACGTTAAAATGCTGAATACTTTGTCGCCCAACAAATTGAATATAATTGGAGCCAATGCTAACATTACCATCCCAGAGAACGGTTTTATTTCTAAAGTAACAGCAGAATACTTTGACAATGCCAGCGCGCAACACCAGACCATTACGAAGCGGGTTAAGACTCACGGTATACAACTCTGTACCCCGCTTCTTCTGGATATAAGTTCTTTAGACAGTTACTTGCTCGATGGTATTTCGATTAGACTCCGAATGGAACTATCTAGTAATGCATGGCTGCTAAATTCTCCAACTGGCGATAACATTCGTCTGCATATAGATTCAGCCAAGCTGCTTTATACGCGACTGTTTCCTTATCCTAATGCACTTCATGCTTTGAACGCGTCTCTCGCCACAGGGAATCTTTTAAAATCGACATTTACCAAAACCCTCTTGAAAACCTATGTGCTAGCCAAAGACCAAACCTCAGGAACGTATGATCAACCGTGGGTAATGTTATTCCGGAAAAACTCTCGCGTATTATAACGAGCATGGAAGCTCATTCTGGCGACTATACGCTAAATCCATTGTATATGAGCCATGGCGATATAAGTCAAATAAGCTTAAGTGTTAATGATAGAACCATGTATAATATTCCTAGTAAATTCCTTCATGACTATGCTGAGCTCTACCATCGTACTTTGGATGCACTTGGTTTTCACAAAGACCATTTAATCGGAAAGGATATTTTCGGCAAGGGGGCAATGATTTGCACATTTGATTTGCGTGCTGAAAACTTGAATGATAATTTGCCCGTTGAAATGAATGGGGGGCTTAGACTTAGCTTGAATATAAGCAAGAGAGAAAACGAGAACCGTCCGTTGATACTGTTTGGCGAAACATTGGGTATAATAACAGTTAACTCTGAAAGACGGCTGCAGTGTGATGTGCGCGCTTGAAGCGGCTGTGCGATGAACAACATGGAGACTGAAAGAGGATTGAGGGGGCACATAGGAAAGCAAGCCTTGTTTTTAGGCGTGCTATTGGCAGACGAGGTAAACTCTATACCTCGATATAGAAAACCTATAGTGTGCATTGTCAATACGCTACCAAGTTATTCTAAAAGATTTACATAGAAAATCAGACCACACAGACCCCATGGTCCAGACTTGGTGGTCTGTCCTTAAACCTAAGTGATTTTACATTAATCAGAAGACTCCAAAACGTTGCATTTCTACTCTAGTTGATATTAAGTTTAAGGAAGTGACGGTCGAGCTTATTTTTGAAGGAGTCAATCGTGTTACACTGGACCACTGATGGTGGAAGCTTATTCCATTCTCGCACTACGACGTTGGTGAAGAAAAATTTGGTGCAGTCTGAATTTACTTGTCTACATCTGAGTTTTACGCCATTGTTCCTCGTGCGTAAAGTGTCATCGATCATAAACAATGTTGATCTGTCTACATTCGTGAAACCATTAAGTATTTTAAAACATTCGATCAGTTTTCCTCGGAGGCGACGTTTCTCAAGAGAGAACATGTTAAGGGTAGAAAGCCTTTCTTCGTAGGATTTGTTGCGCAAGGAAGGGATCATTTTCGTTGCCCGACGCTGAACACCTTCTAATTTAGCAATATCCTTTGCTTGGTGGGGAGACCAAAACTGTACCGCATATTCCAGTGGGGTCTGACTAAACTGTTGTAGAGCGGGAGTATTACATCTTTATTCTTGAATAAAAAGTTTTTTTTAATGAAGCCCAACATTTTGTTCGCTTTATTTGCTGCATCGATGCATTGCTGTGAGAATTTGAGGTTTGACGCGATTTTGACCCCCAAGTCCTTGACGCATTGAACGCTTTTGAGTTTAACGCCGCGCATTTCGTAATCGAACTTCTTATTCCTCGTTCCAACTTGAAGGACCTGGCACTTGTCTACGTTAAAGGGCATCTCCCATCTATCCGACCTAGCTGAAATTTTGTGCAAATCCTCTTGGAGGCTTTGCCTGTCTTCGTCAGTGAGAACCGAGTTACCAATCTTTGTGTCGTCTGCAAATTTACTAATGCGGTTATTGAGTCCAACATCCACGTCGTTGATGTAAATAATGAAGAGCACTGGGCCAAGAACCGAGCCCTGAGGGACGCCACTAGTGACCGGCGCCCACTCTGAGTTAAATCCGTCAATCACTACTCTTTGTTGTCTGTTGCTCAACCAATTCGCGATCCATTGGTTTACTTGACCGTCAATACCTATTTGCTTTAATTTGTAAAGTAATTTATGATGCGGGACTTTATCAAACGCTTTCTGGAAATCAAGATAGACTACGTCCAGTGATTTGGTTACGTCATAAACAGTGAAGAGGTCGTTATAAAAGGTTAATAGGTTTGATAGGCAGGATCTTTTGTTTCGGAAGCCATGTTGTGAGTCCCCAATTAATGAGTGGCTTTCAAGGTAACTCACAATTTTGTCTCTAATTATGCCCTCAAGTAGCTTACCTACAACCGAAGTTAGACTAATGGGCCTGTAATTACCTGGTACTTTTTTGTCTCCTTTCTTAAAAATCGGTGTCACGTTAGCCTTTTTCCAATCTGAAGAGACGATGCCTTGTCGCAAGGACATATTGAATACGGTTGTGAGGGAGGAGAGTATTTCGCTCTTTGTTTCTTTCAGCAGAGTTGGATATACTTTGTCAGGTCCAGGACTTTTATTTGTTTTAAGTGATTTGAGGGCTTTAAGGACTTCATCGGGTTTTATTTAAAAGTTAGACAATGCATGCTCGGGATTTACATTAGTACTGGTGTTGGTGGTAGTGGTGGGAGGACTGTTATTATTAAACACCGAGGAAAAGTAATTGTTTAATAGGTTTGCAACGTGTTGGCTGATAGTCACTAATGCACCATCGCTGTTTGTTAAAAGTCCAATTCCACTTCTGATCGCCTTTCAGTTGTTTATGTAACTGAAGAAGGATTTCGGATTATTTTTACAGTTGGCTGCAATATTTTCTTCATATCTACGCTTTGCCTGACGCACTAATTTGTTTACTCGTCGCCTGGCATCATTGTAAAGTCTAATGTTTTCGGGCGTGCTTTGCTCTTTCTTTAACCTGTAAGACAATTTTCTCTCCTTGACTGATTGTTTAATTTCGCTATTAAACCACGGTGGACTTTTATTAGTGTTAATTCGCTTCTCGCACAAGGGGACAAATGTGTCCTGCTGAGTGAGTAAGTAATTTTTAAAGCTTAGCCAGGCGTCCTCTACATTGCCGTCATCTGATAGTTGCATATCTATTAGTTTTCGTCGGATTTCTACGAAGTTGGCTCTTTTGAAATTGGGCACCTTTACTTTATTTTCAGTCACCGATGTTTGAGCTCTAATGTCAACGCGCACTAGTTTATGATCGCAGGAACCGAGATGTTCTCCTACCGTGACATTACTGACTAGGTTTTCTTGGGTCGCTATAACAAGGTCAAGTATGTTATTTTGTCGAGTTGGCTCAGAAACCATTTGGCTTAGATAATTTTCCTCTAGAAACTCGATCATTCTATGGGACTCACCTTCTGTACCCGACAGTGTCGCCCAGTCGATATGGGGGGGGTTAAAGTCTCCTAGTATCAGTGAGTCGCTGTTATTAAGTGACTGCCTTAAAACTCTGTACATTTCAAGATCGGCATCGAGTGATTGCCCCGGAGGCCTGTAAGTGACAGATATATTTAAATTGACTTTTGCAGTGTTTACTCGCACGCACAAATGTTCAACGTTACTGTTTCTTGGTGTTTTGTCAGTGGGTTGCAAGTAGCTTTTGACAAAAAGGGCGACACCCCCCCCTCTACGGTTTACACGATCATTGTTGAAGAATCTGTAGCCATCTATGTTGCATTCGGAACTTTAATCAATATTAGTGGTGTCGATAAATGTTTCGGTTATAGCAATCATGTCAAAGTTTTCTGTCATAGCAAGACATCGCAGTTCATCAAACTTGTTTCTTAGGCTACGCTCATTGAAACTAAGGACTCTTAGGTTATCTTGAAGCTTGGTAATTGAGGTGGTGGTACTGGAGGGTTCAATGTTACGAGTCTGTTGCGGTGTATGGTGTCTATTTACACGGGCGGGATGGAAGGACGTGCTGAGAGTCGTTTTTTGTTGTTCGGGCGTTACGTACGGCGTTGTTGAGGAGCCTTCCGAATCTGGCTGCCCCGATGGGGGACAGGTGTATGCCGTCCCTTTGGAAAAGTTTACTCTGGCCGTATAAATGGTTCCAGGCGTTAAAGAACTCGACGTTAAGCTCTCCGCAGAGAGTCTGCAGGCGGTTGTTGAGGCTGAAGGCCTTACTGTAGAAGTCGCCCTCATCCCATGTCCGTGGTAGAATTCCTGAAATCAAAATATTAGGGGATTTAGACTTATACTGCTGGATGAGCCTACGGTACTTGTCCAGCAGTTTCTCAGACCGGGTCGTGGTGACGTCGTTTGTACCTGTGTGGAGAACAAAGAGTGAGTCATTAGAGGCCACAGCGGAGACCTCGTCCAGGGCAGCTGTGATGTCGACAACACCAGCTCCAGGATAACAGTAGTTACGCCTACGACGGGGGACTCTGCCACAGAATTCAACCACCTGATGGCGAATTATAGATTCACCGACCAAGAAGGTGCTCTGTTCCTCGTCCTCCTCCTCCAGTATGGCAAATCTGTTGTAGCAATGAGTATGATAAATGGCTCTAGGGGCGGGTCTGGCTCTTCCTCTCACGGGGGTGAAGCATTCAGCGTCAGCTCTACCGGTCCCCTGTGACGTGTCTTCTTCGGAAGGTGGCTAGGCATCGAGTGCAGGTGAGGAGGGAGAGGAGGCGTCACTTACAGCAGGGGCGACGATGTTGGCCTGGATAAACTCCTGCAAGGTATCAACAGTACTTGTTAGTTCGGTTCTCTTCTTCTCGCCAGCCGTCAGCCTTTCGTCCTGTTGAAGGAGTCTCGTTTCCATCTGCTGTGTCAACAGGCAGATCTTGCAGACGGTCGATCGTCCTGAGAAGAAATGACCAGAGAAGTTTCCTGTGCAAGTCGAACATTTCTTTAGCGCCATCTTGGTAAGGGGGAGAGAGCAAGTGAGTAGTGTTTATTTATATATTTTCTTTTTTTTCTTTTTCGTAGGGCAGAGGGACGCGCGCGTGAATAAGCGAGAAGAAATGTGTGAGAGAGAGAGAGAGAGAGAGAGAGAGAGAGAGAGATATGGGAAGGCGTAGGAGGGAGATGGGGATGGAGGGAGGAAGAGGGCGAAGGAAAGGGAGGGAGAGAGAGAGGGTGGGAACGAGATAGGGAGTAGAAGGAGAGACAGAGAGGGGCAAATGGGGGGTAGTTATGAGAGAGAGAGAGAGAGAGAGAGAGAGAGAGAGAGAGAGAGAGAGAGGGGGGGGGGGCAATGGAGAGGGGAGGCGAGAGAGGGGGGGGCGAGAGAAGAGGAGGAGCGAAACGCGAGGGACAAAGGAACACAAAGAAACACAAAGGAAGAACAAACAACAGCAGACCTGCTGGTCCTTACGAGGTTGTTTGTGACAAGCTACACTAACTATCTAATCAAAGGTGGAAGATGAAGGACAGCAAAGGCGAAGGCTCCTCCCCACCCCCCCATCCCTCCAGCCAAAGCTGGCAGGAAAGGAAAAAGAACCATGCAGCATGGAAAAACTGCATGGAATTTATGTAGGAAAGAGGAAAGAACTACCATTACTGCAACCACTAACCGGGCGATAAAAGCGGACAAGGACACCAGTATTCGAAAGAACTTAACGTTATTACGACAATGAGTAATATCTTAGTTGCTGGTTGGATTCAAAACGCTTGTCTAATCTATTCTTGAAGGCCGTAACTGTTGTACTATCAACGACATCACAAGGTAGAGAGTTCCAAACATTAACAACTCGATTGAAGAAGAAGTGTTTAGCTTCGTGCGACGAGAATCTTTTACCACTTATCTTCAAATTGTGATTTCTTCTTGTTCTATTTGATCGATCAATTGTAAAGTAATCTTCCGCATTAATATCACTGAATCCTTTAATTAAACATTTTAAACACTTCTATTAGATCGCCTCGCATTCTTCGTTTTGATAGGCTGACTAAATTTACTTCTTTAAGCCTTTGTTCATATGACAAATTTCTCAACCTAGGAATCATCTTTGTTACTCTTCGTTGGACCCGTTCCAACTTTTCTATGTCTTTTCTGTAGTAGGGAGACCAAAACTGTACACAGTACTCTAGACGGGGTCGAACCAACGAATTATACAGTTTTAATATTACTTTTTCCGATTTATTATTAAAGACTCGTCCGATGAAGCCAACCAATTTGTTTGCAGTTTTAACTACCTCTGAACAATGCTGACCGGATTTAAATCGCTTGATATAGTGATTCCAAGATCCTTTTCTTTACTTACTGCAGAAAGTTGTTGGCCATTCATTACGTACCGAATGCGATTGTTATTTTTTCCGATGTGCAACACTTTACATTTCTCAACGTTAAATTTCATTTGCCATTGATTGGCCCAACGTGCAAGTCGATCTAGATCTGATTGTAAAGCTTCTTCGTCGAGTGTCGCAGTTACTTTACTAGAAATTTTTGTGTCATCAGCAAATTTTAATACTTTGCAAGTGAGCCCATCATCGATATCATTAACATAAATTAAGAAGAGCATGGGGCCAAGCACTGATCCTTGAGGTACGCCGCTTTTGACATCGAGCCAGTTAGATGTAACACCGTTTAGAACTACTCTCTGTTTCCGCTCAAAGAGCCAGTCCGCAAGCCAATTGTGAATGTTACCCGAGATACCGTGCGCCAGTAGTTTGCTGAGCAATCGTTGGTGGGGGACCTTATCAAATGCCTTTTGAAAATCCAGATATATGATATCTACTGATCTGCTTTCATCGAACACCTCAAAAATATAGTGAAAAAAATCAAGTAAGTTAGTTAAACACGAACGTTTACTACGGAAGCCATGTTGCGATTTATTTATTATATTATTTTCTTCGAAGAATTTCACCATATTGTCGCGAATGATAGTCTCCATTAACTTCCAAACAATAGATGTCAGGCTAATTGGTCGATAGTTTCCTGGATGAGACTTGTCCCCCTTTTTGAAAATTGGTGTGACATTTGCAAGTTTCCAATCCGACGGAACTTTTCCAGCTGTTGAAGATTTATTGAATATGATGGAGGGCGGTTTCCAAATTTGATGTTTGATTTCTTTTAAGACCCTAGGGGTAATTTTGTCTGGACCAGGAGCTTTGCTTACTTTAATCTTTTCAATTGTGCGTAAAATGTCACTTTCTACGATGAGCACGCCACTTAACATCTTTTCGGCCCTTCTAACCTCCGGCGGTTGAGGTGATAAACAATCTTCGTCGGTAAATACGGATGCGAAAAAGTTATTTAGGATTGTAGCCATTTCATTTTCATCGTTCGTGTGGTTACCATTTTCATTAGCAAGCGGTCCGATACCACAAGTGAGTGACTTTTTATTATTTACATAGCTAAAAAATTCTTTAGGATTAGATTTACTTGTTTCCGCTATATATTCTTCAAGATTTTTCTTGCTTCGTTTTATTAATTTCTTGGTTTCGCGGCGAATTCTGTCCAACTCTAGTTTGTCAGCCTCGCTCTGAGTTGATATGTATCTACTGTATACGCATTTTTTAAGAGATAGGCTATTTTGAATTTCGTTATTCCACCATTTGGGTTTCTTCTTAGAAGCTGAACGTCTGTTACGATAGGGTACGCATATGTTTATGGCATTGTTCAATATTGTGGTGAAGGCCCCCCAAGATTTATCAATATCTGTTTCCGCCGTGATTTCAGTCCAGTCAGAATTATTTAGAATTGATCGGAGTCTTACGAAATTCGCTCTCTGATAATCAGGCACCTTTTCTTTACTAGGAGTTACTTTACTTTCTTTCATATTGATGCTGAATGTGATTGTTCGGTGATCGCTAGAACTAAAAATTGGACCAACATTTACTTCGTTAACTAGATCAGCTGTCGTTGAAAAGATAAGGTCAAGTATATTATTTTCCCGAGTCGGTTCTTGAACTTGTTGATGCAAATCACTTTCTAGTAAATTTGTGTACAGGTCGAGCCCTGTATGACAGTTCAACGGTTCATCCCATCTTTTCACTGGCAAGTTAAAGTCCCCAACAATTACTGCCTCGCAACTGCTACTTGTTTCTAATAATAATTCACTTAATGCGTGGTCGATATCAAGAGTCTGCCTTGGCGGTCTGTAGATAAGTCCAATTACTATTTTACGAGATTTATTTTTAATTTCAATGAAGACCGTGTCTACATTGGTTATAATATCTGTTTTCACGGATACTGGATGGAGAGAGTTGTGGATATAAAAGATAACGCCTCCACACTGTCTGTTCTCTCTTTCATGACTAAAGATGGTATAACCCGGTAATCTATATTCCGCAATGAAATCTCTATTTGAAGTGTCTATCCAAGATTCTGTGACTCCGATGATGTGATAATGATTTGTAGCTGCGAGGACTTCTAAGTCTTCAAATTTTTTACGTAGGCTACGAGCGTTTACATAGCAAGCTTTAATGTGATTCGAGTCGGGAGTTTTGCGGGTTGAGTGCACCCTTACGGTGGAGCTGCTGGTGTTCTCGCCTCCGCGTTTTTTGGCTTTCGAAGAGCCACTTGGTCACAGAGCAGCCTCCCGAAACGGGCTGCTCCAACAGGGTTTAAGTGAATGCCATCAGGAAGGAACAAGTCTGAATCGTAGTAAAAATTGTTTCACAAGTTAGCGAACTGGACGTTTTCTTGTGAGCAAAGGGACTGAAGTCTATTGTTTGTGCTGAAAGCCTTATTGTAAAAGCTAGATTCGGCACCGACCCTCGGGAGGATTCCTGAGATTATGATGTTACTGGCATTCGTTTTACGTTTATACTGCTTGATCATGCGGCGGTATTTCTCAAGCAGTTCATCAGAAAGGGTTGTCTTTACGTCATTTGTCCCCGCGTGAATGACAAAGAGGGTGTTTCGGTCGGCATTTCTCGTGACATCATCGCACGCTGCGGTGATGTCGTCCAGTCTGGCACCTGGATAGCAGTAACGTTTTCTGCGGCCGTTTGATGAACCACAGAACTCAACCAGCTGGCCACGCACCATGGAGTCCCCAACTAGGCGAGTCTCGAACTCACCCTCCATGGTGTCTGCCAGCACCTGGAACCTATTGAAGGTAGTGGGGGTCAGTAAATCCTTGGTTGCCTGCTTCGGTTTGGCTCCATTCCTTACAGGTTGGAACCCGACATCCTGTGAAGCAGAAAGAGAAGCGTCAGGTGGGGCAGGCTGGAAGTTGTCCTGTGAGGCAGGCTGGGAGTTAGCCTGTGAAGCAGGGTGGGGGTTAGCCTGTGAGGCAGGCTGGGGGTCAGCCTGTGAGGCAGGTTGGCGGTTGTTCTGTGAGGCAGGCCGGGGGTTAGCCTGTGAGGCAGGCTGGGGGTTAGCCTGTGAGGCAGGCTGGGGGTTAGCCTGTGAGGCAGGCTGGGGGTTATCCTGTGAGGCAGGCTGGGAGTCAACCTGTGAGGCAGGTAACACGTCCTCCCGTGAAGCAGGAGGGTCGTCTGGAGAGGGCACAGTCTCGGTGGAAGGCCTCTCCACCATCGATGGTGGAGTCACTGCCACATTATTTAAAACAAATTCCTGAAGGGCTACAAATTTCTTTTCAAGATCATTGTGCTTGACTTTCCATTCAGTCACAGCCTTCTGAAGATGTAATCTTTGAACGCAGAGGCGGCAAGTTTTACTCAGCTGGAAGAACTGAGCTGCAAAACGTCCGGGACAGACGTCACACTTAAGGTTTGAAGGCATTGTTAGAAATTTAAGCGAGTTAACAGTTTGGGCAAATATTAAAAGCGCTTTCGAAATAACTTAAATTGTGACCATAAATTGAATTGTATAAAAATTGTGCATGAAAATTAGATACTGCTGTGTTAGATGCCTCTAACACTGGGAGTTCGCTCCCACAGAGTCTTGAAAACGCCTCAAAGACCAATCGCTTGTCCTGAGCCTCGGTCACGAGAGAGACTTTCACAACCCGAGAGGGAGAGAGACGCAGGTGAGGAAGTAATTGGATTAGTGTGTCTCTGGGGAATACTCTGGTCGTCAGGTCAGGTAACTCTGCACACCTGCGTAGGGAGTGGCGTAGGAGTGGAATCTGGAAATATATAAGGAATGTGGCGGAAAGAGTGTAACACTGTGTTTTGTGTATATGTGTATATATGTTTTACAGGGCGCTACGGCGAGAGGGTAGAAATGGGACACTGGATTTGTCTCTACTATGAACCAGGCATGGCTGTGTTCCTAAATAGTTATGCTCTCGATCCAAAATTATACTCTGATCATTTTAAATATATTGATTACCCCGGGCTCAGTATGTATAAAAATGAATTTTGACTTCAAAGCACGCGAAGCGATGTGTGCGGGGCTTATGCCATGTACTTTGCCTACAATGTTTCACACTTGGGTGTAAGAGAAACTCTTGAAAAAAATATGTATGGAGTTTTCCAAGACCGAATATTCGAGGAATGATGAACACGTGATGAGATTCGCTTACAGCAAGTTTATAATGCCCGTATGTCATGAAACATTTAACACGTGTTCATAAAAAGTAAGTATTGACTTTATTGATTTTTTCATATTGAAGTGTATTACTTCCATGAAGCTATTCTAAGCATAAATAATTTTCTAGTTCCTTTATCGGGGGGCGGGGGTTGGGGGTTGTATACCATGCTTAAATCAGAGGTCTGGCTCCACACACAGGTCCTCACTCATCACCGCCACTACCCCGTGCTGCCCCCGCCCCGCCCTCCCCGCCCCGCCCCGCCCCGTCCCGAGCCCCGCGCGCAATCCTATCGCATCCTGTCGTCGCAGCGCCCGCAGCGCCCGCTGCCGCCGCCGCCGCCGCCGCCGCCGGTGCGAACATTATCGGCAGTCTTTTATGTATGAGCCGGATCGAAACATAAAAGCGTTTTGTCCATCGAATCCATATAGTCATAACAAAACACCTGCTTTCCCTTGATCAATAATGGCAACGCAGGTGTTGGCACATCTTTCAACATCTGTTGTGTGCATATGGGCTCGTTCCCATTACTGATGAATTGGTTCGCTAAAGCCGCGAGTGAACCAGACATAAAGGCATACGAGTCAATAAATCTCAAGTCATTTATGATGACTTCATGGTATTTGTGAACTGAACGTTTTGGTCTTAGTTTGATTTTCAAGTCAGGTATCGTTAATTCACGCAGGATTAACGACATGTCGTAATTAGCATTATGTGCAATGAGAGTGAGCTGCAATTTGTGATTTTTCATTTGGAGGTTGCATCTATTACAATAAGCTCCAATGTATTTGTTTCCTGATTTTTCATGGTCATGATGTTTTACTCCTTTACCTTTTAAAAAGCCCTGTTTACAGAGAAGACAGTGAGTTTGCTCATTGTGATGTGTCGTATCTTCATCGGTCATGTTGATTTTATTGTAGCCTTTAGAAAATTTTAACTTCTTCCAGGCACGCTGCATTATATGAATAAAATGGTTTACAGCATTACTTCCACAATAGGATCCGCTTTGTACTGTTTCTCCGTTTCTATTCACTATAATGTAAGCATACGCTATGGCAAAGTGATGTCTCTTTACACATCCAAACACATTCGAAGAAGGCTCTACGAGAATACTCACTAAGTCATAGAATGCTAAATAAGATGGCTCATATGCCTTAGCATGATTAATAAATTTCACAGTAGAGCCCGCGAGTGGGAATCTTAGTCTTGTGATCATCGTTGGGCAAATTAGCACATGTTCAGCAAGCGTTGTCTTGTTCTCAAAGGCACACAGGCAGATATCGCAAAACATTTTTTCCTGCGACGTTGGCAGGTAAACAGGTTCATGTATGCGTCAAAGTCTTGGATAAGAGATAGGTGTCTGTTCCCCAACAATAGACAATGAACAACTTCTTGATCTTTGAGCCCCTTTCTGACTGGAGTTAGTTCGCCTTTTTTGTCTTCAACGTTGTCTAGACAATAAACGCGAATACTTATGTTGTTTAATCTTTCAAGCTGACCGAGGTCTTCCCAGGATACCGGGATTGGAATGTTACTTGTATTAATAGAGGCCAAGCAAGCATTCTCCCATTGTCTGCCCGATGGAACTACATTTCTTGACTTTATATAGCGATAAGCTGTTAGAACTTGGAAAACACAGTCCGTGGGTCCTGAAGGGTTGAGAACTTGTGTTTTCCCTGGAACACCCTTAGGATAGGGTACATACTCTCCAATACTATTGTGCAGCATTATAAGAGAGAAGGAAAATTTTACGCTAACTATTTCATCTAACGTAAATCCACTGCCCTCTTCGTCTGACATGTCATGTTCAAACCGATTAACAAAATATTCTGATAGTTCACGTACATATGAATCTATATCATCATAGCTAATTACCTGCATATGACTTCTCATATACATATCTCTATATTGAACTCCGTCGTCGGGGTCTTCTCTGACTAAATGCAGATGCATGTCAACGTACACTTTAAAAGAAGGGGGTCTAACCTGCTGGCAGCCTTGGAATACAGACTCTACTGCCTCGCGAAGACGGTCAATGTTGTTGTTGAAATACGATGCAATGTCTCCGTTGTCTGCTGGTAGGATGGGCACGTCGATCGTTGTTAAAGCCCCGTTGAAATGTTGGCTTATTTCACCGGGTGTTGGTGAGGGTGTTGTTGCCGGCCGACCTGGGTTATAACCGCTGGGCCCTGGCTGTGGAGAACTGTTTGGTTGAGAGAATCCCTCACGACGGGCTTGCTTTTTCCTGCAGGTGTCTGAAGAAAGGTAAAATAATATTAGAGGGACCAGTGAAATTACAATTTTTTCCTTAGAACAGAGGTGTGCGTAATAAAAAAAAACCGTAGAAACTTACCGTTTGTTCCTGTATTCGCTTGTTTTCGTTTTCGTCCACTACCGATCGCTGAAGAGGAGGGCCAATGGCTGAGCCTACCAGACCCGCCTTCTTCGGAGATAGCCCTTAAGGAATACGAAACACAAATGAAATTTTATGAACCCCTCTATCCCGCACATATTTTACTGTGACACTTAAAATACAATATGGGAATGTGTCTCTTGTAAAACACATTTTAACAATATTGCATTTCAGAAGATATTAGGTTTTGGTGGAGAACAACTCCCAATATCGCTGGGGCCTGGTTGAGAGAAACCGACATCTGATCGACCAGAGCTAGACGACGGTGTCTCTTCTGAAAAAGATAGAAAGACTAATGTCGATATTGAACATGTTGCCCAACTCTCTACCTCCCTCCCGTCATCCACATCTGCTACTGTTTTTTTATGATAATCATATAAAGTAACGCGAGCATTTAAGTACTTACCATTGTTTCTAGTAGATATATCTTTCGATCCAGTCCCAAGGCCCTCTGAAAGATAGGTCGCCCTATGAGCTGCGAGCGTGGACAACGGGAAGTAATTATTACACCATGAACATTTGATACAGGTGTGTACAGGGATCCTCATGTTTGCGAGAAACAAAAACAGGAGACCTCCTGACCTGAGACCTCCTTGAGAAGCTGTGAAGGGCTCGTTGGTTTGACGACCATCAATACCCCTGGCGTTGTGTGTTTGTTTGTATGTGTGTGTGTGTGTGTGTGTGTGTGTGTGTGTGTGTGTGTGTGTGTGTGTGTGTTCCTCAGGTCAGTCCTTAATGACCTGAGGTTTATTGTAATGACTTGAATCATTAAGGCTCCAGAAGACCAGAAGGCGTGGTCTCAGATACATGGAGATGTCATCGAACCATTTTAGCCATCACGGTAATGTGTAACTCTGCCCCGGCGTTTGAAAGACTGCAGGAGCGAACTGTTGTCTTGAGCGGCTGCGGGTGATTTATGTGCCTGCACACACCACATTATCATCCCCAGGGGACCGGTCTTGAGCGGCTACAGATGATTAATGTGTTGTAACGCCCCACAAAATCATCCCCAAGGAAACAACAACAACCTCTGCCGGGACTTAATTTCACTTGCCTTCCAAACAGGAGCCTGACTGAACCTTGAATTTCGCTAACTTTCAGGAACATGTCAGCGTATAGCAGACTTCACTCAGAGCTTCAAAAACTGCTTCAAATTATTATATATGTCTCCCCCCCCTCCCGCGGCCCCGCTGCACACGACATTCCACTCTTGCTCATCCCTATTCTGTCCAAATTCCTTATCCAAGAGTCAACCACATCTTCAT
Organism: Eriocheir sinensis; assembly: GCF_024679095.1. Classification (NCBI taxonomy): domain Eukaryota; kingdom Metazoa; phylum Arthropoda; class Malacostraca; order Decapoda; family Varunidae; genus Eriocheir; species Eriocheir sinensis. The sequence goes on from NC_066530.1 coordinate 10,170,407, forward strand.
TCTTTTATCCCTTCCGCTGGTAAACCTTCCTTCGTCTGTATTTCCTCCTACCTACGACTTAAACTCATTCAAAAGGAGAGTATCAGGACGCCTCCCCACCCGAAATTGATCTCTCCTTTGGCCTCTCGTTCTGTTTTCTTTTGTTGAAGCATCGTCTAGCGGGCCTTTTTTCTGTTTTTGTGTTTTGCCCTTGAGCTGCCTCCCTTGACGCAAAAAAAAGTACAACAGTGATTCCCAGACCTTGCTTTGCACACTGAGCAGCGCAATACCTCGGTAGTTGTTGCAGTCCTGACGGCCTCCTTTCCCTTTCCAGTAAAGAAAACCAGACCCCTCTTATAGTCAGACGGAATGGTGCCTGATTGTCATACGGCAGTCAAGGCCGCATGCAGCCCGCGGGTCACCCCTAGCTTTGAGCAGCTCCGCACTGATGTTACAGATGCTAGGTGCCTTTCCACCCCTTAACTTTGCCACAGCCTCATCTTTCCCTGCGCCTCCGTGGAGCAGTGGCCAGATGCCTGGCTACGACTCCGCGGGCGACTTCGAATCCTGGCCGCATATTTACCAAGTCTCTTACGGTTCAGTATAAGGAGAAATTAAGACCAATCAGCGTGCGCGGTGAGCGCAGGGGAACTGAGGGGGACTGGGCAGGCCGCCACCCACAAGTAAAGAAAATGGAATTGACGGGTAACTTGTTCCTTTGGTGCGTGACAAATCTGCTACAACGTATTATATTTGGCTGTGTGTGTGTGTGTGAGTGTGGGGGTGGGGGGGTGGTTGGGTGTTGTCCTCGGTGCCTGTGTGTATGTTGTGGTGGTGGTGGTGGGGGGGGGGGGGGGTTGTCCGCGGTGCCTGTGAGTGTGTTTATGCGTGTGTGTTGTCCGCGGTGCCTGTGTGTGTGTGTGTGTGTGTGTGTGTGTGTTGTCCGCGGTGCCTGTGTGTGTGTGTGTGTGTGTGTGTGTGTGCGTCATCCGCGGTGCCTGTGTGTGTGTTTATGCGTGTGTGTTGTCCCCAGTGCCTGTGTGTGTGTGTGTGTGTGTGTGTGTGTGTGTGTGTGTGTGTGTGTGATTTTTGCGGTGCCTTTGTGTGTGTGTGTGTGTGTGTGTGTATGTGTGTGTGTGTGTGACTTTTGCGGTGCCTTTTTTTTTTTTTTTTTTTTTTACGTCGCGACCTATAGCGCCGGTAGGCTTTTTCCCGGTGGGGCCTGATGGTCGGCCCAAGGCTTCTTCCCGGTGGGTCCTGATGGTCGGCCCAGCCCGTTCTGGCGCAGGCGAGTGTTTATAGTGGCGCCATCTTGCATTGGCTCATGCTGCCCTCCCGGAGCTCATCTTTAATCCTAGAATCTAGAGTTCGGGTTGATAGATGGTCTTCTGGACAGCATGTGGGTAGTTTTAAGCCACTCGGCGGCGGCTGAAAAATCCCAGCTTGGTGGCACCGGGCGGGGATTGAACTCGCGTCCTCCTGAACGCGGTGGTGTTACTCTGTCGATTCAGCCACCGCCTCCCCCTGTGTGTGTGTGTGCGTGTTTATGTGTGTGTGTGTGTGTGTGTGTGTGTGTGTGTGTGTGTGTGTGTGTGTGACTTTTGCGGTGCCTGTGTGTGTGTGTGTGCGTGTGTATGTGTGTGTGTGTGTGTGTGTGTGTGTGTGTGTGTGTGTGTGTGTGTGTGTGTGATGTCTGCGGTGCCTGTACCCTCTTACCGCCTCCCTCTTTACACCCCCTTCACTTCCCTCTCACCGCTTAATCCATATCCTTACAGTGATAATACCGTCACCTCTGATAACACTGCGCAGTGACTGTAACATCGTCTGTATCGTCACTGCGGTGATAATAATCACTCACATTATATTTACTATTTTTGGAATCTATTACTATATTTACTATTTCTAAGGTGCAAAATGTGAAATAGACAGAGGCAGGATACAAAAAAAAAAAAAAAAAAAAGAAACACACTGAAAAGGAGGGAAAAATGTAATTGTGCGAACGTGTGAATTATTGTTATTACTACTACTACTACTACTGCTACTACTACTGCTACTACTACAGCTACTACTACTACTACTACTACTACTACTACTGCTACTACTAGTACTACTACTACAATCATTATCAAAAGGGAAGACAAGGAAAACAATTCCTGGAATTTGTCCGGTTTAATGACCACTACCGTGGGATTAGGCATTGGCCACGTTTTGGAGTACATTTTGTGCCAGATTTCTCTGCCGTATTGCCCTAGGTTGCGGCAGACTGTCTGGTCGCCGTCCCTTACCAAGGGGCGCTGCTCCCCTTGGTTTTCGTGGCCCTCTCCTGGCAATGGAAGTGGGCTGGCAGGGAATTTTCCCCCTTCCCTTACCCTTCGCCATGATGTTGCCACCTAAACTATGTAAGAGGGTGTTCAGTTGGTTAGCATTGCTTACATTTTCCACTCGCCTCGTCGCTTTAGCTAGGGCTGCCACAGTATCCTTGTTGCCGTAGTTCTTGAGTGCTTTATCTATAGCAGCCATAAATGCTACCGTGTCAAGGACCTGTTGTGGATCAGCACCATCACCATCAACGCCATTACCTTCAGCACCATTACCTGCAGCAGGCTCAGGCTTCGCAAGACACATGCTTTCCCCTTCATCCTTTGCGTCGTTATTTGGCTCCAATAAGCCTCTGAAGAAACTTTGTCCAGGAACATTATCTTCTCCTATACGGCAACGGTCGCTACCCATCGCCGGTTTGCTGGAGTGGAGACGAAGGTTTGTGGCAGCACCGCCATGCTCATTTCAGCACAGGCAACTTGATGATTGCAAAGAGAGCCATTTTCTCCTTTGCTGCACTGGCAAAATCCGGTTATTATATCGACTTCATACCCTACATCACCTGCGGATTGGCTTTTGACTTTGTATTTACCATCGCCTAGAGGGCATACGTCTTCAGGAGGCAGGACGCCCATGTTGAAGGATTTGACCTTCCGCCTCCCAAGAGCCACATCCACTAGTCTTTTCTTCACGTAGCTGTCGAATATCTCAGCCATGAATATCATCAGTTGCGTCGTATTATAAGCCTTGCACCTGAAAAGAAAAAAAAAAAAATATATATATATATATATATATATATATATATATATATATATATATATATATATATATATATATATATATATATATATATATACATATAGTTTAACAATGAACGTTGGTGTAGCTAGGAAGTAAATTCTCGTCTGCCTGAAACAGAAAATACGTGTGTGTGTGTGTGTGTGTGTGTGTGTGTGTGTGTGTGTGTGTGTATATATATATATATATATATATATATATATATATATATATATATATATATATATATATATATATATATATATATATATATATATATATATATATATATATATATATATATATATATATATATATATATGTATATATATATATATATATATATATATATATATATATATATATCGCTCTCAATGACCCTTCTTACCCTCCACCACAACACATCCACAACTTCCTCTTCGACCTCCTCGAGCTCCTCTTCAACCCACACAACCCCCACATCGACCTACATACCAACCTCCTCGACCCCCACAGCCTCCTTTTCGGCTTCCAGAACCGTCTCCTTGACCTCCACATCTTCCTCTGCAACTCCCAAAATCTCCTTTTTAGCCCCCAAAACCTATTAAGCCACAACCATCTCCGCGACCTTCCATGCTACTTTCTCGACCTCCACAGCATCCTCCTCGACCTCCAGAACCCTTGCCTCAACAACCACCACCACCTCTTCCACCCCCAAAACCTATATATACCTTCGAAAATTCCTTGATTACCATAACCTCATCAGTTTTAGTAAGACCCATAGAAACGCACGCGCGTCTGCAGCAATATATCCCCAATATATGTAGTTGAAACTTGTTCCATGAGGGAAACACTTACAAATGTAACTCTTACATATTGTAAGGGTACACTTGCATATTGTAATCTGCCACTGTTTTCGAAAGTAGCTAAGATAAACTAAAAAGTATTTCGTATTTTTATTCTATTTTAAAGCGTGTTGGTTCGGTTAATTCTCGTGATCTGCTTCTTGCATATATAATACATTAGTCTTTGAAGAAAGTAATTCATTATGACAGTTATAATAGACACTCATATTCACTCATTTTTTTTATAGTTAAAATGCTTAACGCACATTAAATAGTTTAAAGTATAAAATGGCTTTGGTGTTTACCTGTTCAAGACTACGTCTTTTATGATGTACATAGTCGACTCACAAAAGTTGTTTGTGTGGTGGCCCCGCAACACGGCACCAGAGCTGAACGTTATTGCCCACTCTTCTTTTCTGTTCACTATGGAACGTAGATAACTGCAACAGCAAATGGATGATTAGCACTAGATGCAACAAAGTAAATGAAGAGCAGTTATGCATTGAGAGATGGATGAATGCAAAAAACGAAATTATTATTATTTTGTTATTATTATCATTATTATTATTATTATTATTATTATTATTATTATTATTATTATTATTATTATTATTATTATCATTATTTTTATTTTTATTTTTATTATTATTATTATTACTTATTATTAGTGGTAGTAGTAGTAGTAGTAGTAGTAGTAGTAGTAGTAATATTTGTATTATTAAAATTAGTAGTAGTAGTCGTAGTCGTAGTAGTAGTTGTCGTAGTCGTAGTAGTGGTACAGATTTAAAAATCATAAACATTACCTCATAAAGTTGGGGTATTTTTGTGGAAGCGGACCAGCGATGAATCTCTCCCATAATATGGAGAAATTATTCTTTGAATCTGCGTACAGGAGGCCCTTCACCACAGCCATTAACTCTTGGCGATTTTCTTTCTTGATGGCATGCTTAGAGTCTAGCAGCCACCGCCATACTTGTTGAAGAAGATGAAAAATACAGAGAAACTGTTGTGCCGTTGGCCAGGTTACTGCTAGGGCATTCTTCAGAGCATCGCAATTTTCAGTCATGAAGGTGCGTGGGGCACCTTTCCCATGAAACGCATTTTCACCCAAAGCAGTTTTCACCATACCAAATCCTGAAAAGAATAATTAGTAATTAAGATACAAGGTCGGCCTTTTCTTGTAAAAATGCAGTTGCCAGTTGAAATTTAATTAAGGTACGAGGCCAGACGTACTGAACAAAATCTTGTCTAAACATAAACTATGAAATTTACCTGTCTTCAGTGTTAATTCATCCTGAGAAGATGTAAACAATATTGCCAGAGGAGTTGCGCCTGCTGGTCCTGCACAAAGGAGGGGCATCACAGGTTGAGCTGATCAACACAACCGGTTGCATCCACAAACACAATTTCTTCAGCTTCTTTAACTTTGTTATTGACTCTTATCATGAAGGCAGCCACATGAACAGCACAAATTTGGTCTTCCTTAATATCCTCAATAAGAGTCACTTCAGGATTGTCCATGGCATACTTTCTGATTGACTCTGCCATCGATAGATTATCAAGACCACCATGTTCACTTTTCAGCCAAAATGTCCTCATGTAGATATTGGAACGAGGGGATGGTATGATTGCATGGTTGGCTTGCGCGAATAAGTCATCACAAATGGCCATTTTCTCCAGATGGAAACGTCCAGCCTGAGGTGCAGTCATTCCTGAAAATCGAAAAGCGAGGCATTAAACGAGTGACACACATATTACATATTTATCCATGTACATTAAGTTTATTTTATTTATTTTTAAACGTTCAGTAGAATTAAACCACTTGATAAAGGAAAACTCAGGATCACCATCCATCTTCCTTTGTGTTTCTTTTTTTGTAAAACTTTGTTACATGTACTTACCCAGTAAACGTTTTCTTCTTTCCAACGCTGCAAACAGCATGGTGGCAAACGAGTTTTTGATGAAGGACCTTCCTCTCTTTCGCAGGATATTCATGCTTAACATTGAAGCAGGTGTTGCTTCTCTCCATGCACAGCGTCCTCCAACGCATGAAGTCTTCTTTCGTTTTAACATTTAAGCGGAACTGCACAATGTCGTCCTTCACCGTTGTAGCTGTAGCAAAAATTCCTTCTTCTTCAAAACTAAACCCTTCCCCACATATTGCCATGGTGGAGTGCAGTGGATGACTAACCCATCTAGACTCTAGTCTGAGGTCATGCACCTAGACTCAGGTCACACACCCTCCCTTTTCTCTCCCTCATTCGTCTCCTACTATATCTTCCCTTTCTTCTCCACATTTCCACTTCTTACAACAATAATGTATTATCTAATTAGGAGTTCCTAATATGTAGAAGACAAGGGAAAAGGAATGAGAAGAGATAGGCAGATGGGAAAGTTATTATAATAGATACATGCTGAAAACTTGATTGATTGATTGATTGTTTTATTGAAAATAATATTAATTATTTTATTAAGATATCCCTAATATGTAGAAGCAAGGGAAAAGGAGAAGAAACAAAGTATTTCTCCATTTCCATTCCTAAGTATAGTATTAAATCTTAAAAATAGTAAGGATAATAGTAAAATACAAGTCACGCGCACAGTGGCATAGTTACCCATCAATTCTGGCCTGGCTAGACCCCCCCAGCACCCCCGCGCTCACCGCGCGCGCTGATTGGTCCTAATTTCTCCTTATGCTGAACCATAAGAGACTTGGTAAATATGCATCCCGGCCCAGGCAGTCGGCGTGCAGCTCACCAGCTGTTCATCCTCCCTTTCGGGCTGGTCTATAAATGGTGCCTGAGGAAACCTGGGGAAGGTACACTGTGGCACTCCCGAATTCCAAATTGTGCCGTGTCCCGGGGTGATGGGTCCTTACCCACCACAGGCTCAATGGGCCAACGGTTCGGAGATGAGCACCGCAGCCACGCGCATCTGTAGCGTGTGCACCCGCCTTTTCCTATACCTCTCGGACCCCGTCAAGAGAGGGTGAGGCTGCGTCAATAGGGGGGCCACGGACGGTGTTCGTAACCCTTTCCTGAAAGGCGCGCCTCTGGCTCTGGATCTGTGTCTAAGTCATTGATATAAATAATAAACAAAAGTGGACCTAATACGAACGAACCTTGACCCCCGTAACACAACATCCAGAGTCAGATCTTTTACCATTGATTTGCACTCTTCCTTTGCTATTGCTACCCCGCCTTGACCCAGTTCAAACTTTACCTTCACTCCGTGAGCCTGTAATTTAAGCAACAGTCGCAGTCGTTGGTGAGGAACTTTGCTTTAATCAAAAAAGATAGATGGAATTACAATCATTCATTTCATCTCTGTCAACCGCCTCAAATACTTTATTGTTTATGGATTGAGGACAAAGAGGCTGATGAGGCCTTTGTGAACCCAGAATGCGAATTAATGTTAAGCTATGTCGTTCTAAAAGCTCCCGAATGTTCCTGGCTCATATGAATCCCTATAACCGATGTTCTAATTGGGTGATAGTTTGAAGCAACTGACCTGTCCCCCTTTTTAAAAATCGGCGTCACATTAGCTACTTTCCATAGGCTCGGCACATAGCCAGTATTTACCGACGTTGTTTTGTCCTGCATGGGGACAGCACGCGTCCAGGCGGGTGTAAGGAAAACATTGACTGAACTAGCGGACGCGGCTCCTGGATGAGACAACCAGCCATCAGCATATGCAGCCCGTGCAAGGCCAGCCAGCCACGCCCCTCTCTCGTTTCTCGGTAGAATATCTCTTCATAGGATGATCTTGTTCCAGCAGCCGGCAGCCGATATAAACATTCACTATGCTGCCTCTGGTAGTGGCGGCAAACATAGGCTAGCCGATGGGGGGCGGCGACCTGCAGGGTAACGAGAGGAAAGGTCGTGGGTAAAAACGGTTATGCCATCATTGTTACTACTGCTGTTGTTATTGATGATGTTATTGTTGTTGCTGTTGTCACTGGAGAAGGAGGTGAAAGGACACACGTCTGCAGCGAGGTGACACCCTTGGCTTATGAGTTGTGTTGGTGTCTTCCCTCCACACAGGGGACCCACACGGCACACAGGGGCGCAGAAGAACCTCGGATACTCAGGGCAGTATTCCTAAACATTTCGGCGCCCAAGCACACAAATTTGACAATGCTTTCGTGGGAGTTTGGGGCATTTCCAAGGGTGGTTTCGTGACTCATTTGGTAGTCTGATCCTTCTACTGTACCATGAACCTGAAGATACACTCAACAGAATCCGAGTGATCTGATTTTCGCCCATTGGAAATAATTGATGTGACACTTGTAAGAGTCTTATGTCATATTCTTAAACATTTCGGCGCCCAGACACACATACTTGACAAGGCTTTCGTGGGAAGTTTGGGCATTTCCAGGGATAGTTTTATGACCCTTCTGGTAGTGTGACCCTTCTTTGGAACCATAAACATGAAGAAACACTAATTAGAACCCGACGGACCTCCTTTTCGGTCTTTGAAAATAGTTGATGTGAGAGGCGGAAGTGTCTGAGAATACTTAAAGACGGGAAGGGAGGCAAGAATCGGAGCACAGTGAACGGAACACCCAACATTGCGGAGCGGATTTCGTGAGAGATAAAATATGCAAAAGTTTCCAGCGGAGATTTTGAGTTAATTAAGGATAAAGCGAGACTGTTTAATATAGAAGAGAGGGACAGCCCCGGCCCCTGCTCACTCAGACGTGATTCGTTTAAGTGTTTGGAAGTATTCACACCGATTCTCTCTCTCTCTCTCTCTCTCTCTCTCTCTCTCTCTCTCTCTCTCTCTCTCTCTCTCTCTCTCTCTCTCTCTCTCTCTGCGCCTGTATCTTTTATTTTGTATGGGCGTAAAGAAACAAACATGATGTAGATAATATTACACTGCACGATTGGCGTGTTATCTTACCTTACCGCTCATAGCTGGGTGTACACACACACACACACACACACACACACATATATATATATAGATATATATATATATAGATATATATATATATATATATATATATATATATATATATATATATATATATATATATATATATATATTTTTTTTTTTTAAAGTTTTTCGCCTAAGGCACCGGTAGGCTTTCTTGGTGTAGCCTGATGGTCGGCCCCAGCCCGTTGTGCCGCAGGCAAGGGTTTATAGTGGCACCATCTTGCATTGGCTCATGCTGCCCCTTGGAACGACCACGAATTTGCGGGCCCAGGTTCGAATCGGCCTGGGGAAGAGGAGGAGGAAGGCCAGGAACGAGGCACATAATTGGCAATGATGTAAAAGGAGAACTACAATCGAAGCGGTGTCGAAACCAGGTTCTTCGAGGAGTGGAACCCTTATGTGTGCAACTATGTGCTTCACTACCTCTTTGGACGGTGTCCCCCTGACATAGACGGGAGCACTTATACCCCAGTTATTTGTGTCCTGTGGTGCTGGAGAGTACGCAGTCGTTGTGATACTGACGTGAAGGTGGCAGTGTGATGTGTGAAAGCCTGTCGACCTCCAAACCTGTATTAGAAGAGGTTAATAACGTGTTTTCTAACGTATTCAAGTGCTTTACAGTATTATGCTATCGTGTGGGTGGCTGTGGCGATACTGATATTCATAAGTAACAGGAAGTCAGTGTCTTGAAAGGTGTGAAAGCTTGAGCCTACCTCCGAGCATGTAGCGAGCGAGACATTATTATCGTATTTTATGACGTATTTGAGGTAATTGTAGATTCTTTCACTACGCCCCTCAATATACGCATATTATACATATTATACTTACTTCACTATACTTAAGGGACGAAATACATGTCCCTTAAGCATAATATGAAGGGGGAAAAACTTAAAAGTAAAGAAAAGTGGTAAAGGTACTGAAAAGGCATATTATACATTCGCGCGCTGTTTTGGTGTCGGCGGCGGTGGCAGTGTTGCCAACGATCCGGTTAGCGATGGTACGCTTGGTTAGCGATGGTTCGTTTAGTTAGCGATTAGCCCACGCATGTGAGACCAGGCTCACCACGCGTGTTTTTATTTATTTATATTTTTTTAAACACGCACCTTTACCTAATACTATACCCGGCCCAAACCTTTACAAAACCCTTTGGGTTAAGGTGCATGCTCTAAAAAAAAAAAAATAATAAAAATAACGCGTGGTGAACCTGGTCTCACATGCGTGGGCTAATCGCTAACTAAACGTTGTGCGTGAGTTCGAAGGCTCTGGAACCTTTTGTGAGCTGCCTCTCTATCTTTGACAGCACGAGAACAAGCGTGATTAAACCAAGGCTTTTTAGCATGAGGAGTAGAGAAAGTACGTGGAGTGTATGCCTCCATTCCAGAGACAATCACCTCTGTGATGCCCTGGGCACACACAGAGGGGTCTCTCTCCTGGAAGCAATAATCATTCCACGGGAAATCGGAAAAGTACATCCTCAGGTCGTCCCACCGAGCTGAAGCAAAATGCCAGACGCATCGCCTCTTCGGTGGGCCCAGAGGATGTACTGGAGCGATAGGACAGGATACAGAAATAAGGTTGTGATCGGAGGAGCCCAACGGAGAGAACAGCTTGACAGAGTAAGCAGAAAGGTTAGAGGTAAGGAAGAGGTCTAGTATGTTGGGTCTGTCTCCAAGACGGTCGGAATACGTGTAGGGTGTTGAACCAACAGCTCTAGATCGTTCATGAGAGCAAAGTTGTAGGCTTGTTCACCAGGCTGGTCAGTGAAAGAGGATGAAAGCCAAAGCTGGTGGTGAACATTGAAATCTCCCAAGATGGAGATTTCTGCGAAGGGAGAGTGGGTCAAGATGTGTTGCACTTTAGAGTTCAAGTAGTCAAAGAATTTACATAGTTAGTAGAGTTATGTGAGACATAAACAACACAGATGCATTTAGTAATATAATGACAATGAAGTCTTAGCCAGATGGTGGATAATTCAGAAGAGTCAAGGTCGTGGCCACGAGAGCAAGTGATATCATTGCGTACATAGACGCAACATCCAGCTTTGGATTGAAATTTAGGAGAGAGAGAGAGAGAGAGAGATTTTCATAGATTTACATTGAACATTAGACCACATAAACTTCAAGGTCCAGACTAGGCGGTCTGTCTTAAACCTTAGTGATTTTACATTAATCAGATGGCTCCAAATCTTTGTATTTCAACTCTAGTTAATATTAAGTTGAAGGAAGTGACGATCGAGCTTGTTTTTAAAGGAGTCAATCGTGTTACACTGGACCACTAACGGTGGAAACTTGTTCCATTCTCGCACTACAATGTTGGTGAAGAAGAATTTGGAGGAGTCTGAATTTACTTGTCTACATTTAAGTTTTGTGCCATTGTTCCTCGTTCGCAAAATGTCATTGATCATAAACAATTTTGATTTGTCCACATTCGTGAAACCATTAAGTATTTTAAAACATTTGATCAGTTTTCCTCGTAGGAGACGTTTCTCAAGAGAGAACATGTTAAGGGTGGAAAGCCTCTCTTCGTAGGAGTTGTTGCACAAGGAATTGATCATATTTGTTGCCCGACGCTGACCCCCTTCTAATTTAGCAATGTCCTTTGCATGGTGGGGAGAGCAAAACTGTACAACATATTCCAGGTGGGGTCTGACTAAACTATTGTAGAGCGGAAGTATTACATCTTTATTCTTGAATAAAAAGTTTCTTTTAATGAAGCCCAACATTCTGTTCGCTTTATTTGCTGCATCGATGCATTGCTGTGAGAATTTGAGGTTTGACGCGATTTTGACACCCAGGTCCTTGTCGCATTAAACGCTTTTGAGTTTGACGCCGTGCATTTCGTAATCGAACTTCTTATTTCTTGTTCCAACTTGAAGGACCTGACACTTGTCCACGTTAAAAGGCATCTCCCATCTATCCGACCAAGCTGAAATTTTGTGCAAATCCTCTTGGAGGCTTTACTTGTCTTCGTCAGTGAGAACCGAATTACCAATCTTTGTGGCGTATTGATTCCAACATCCACATCGTTGATGTAAATAATGAAGAGCACTGGGCCAAAAACCGAACCCTGAAGGACGCCACTAGTGACCGGCGCCCACTCTGAGTTAAATCCATCGATCACCACTCTTTGCTGTCTTTTGCTCAACCAATTCGCGATCCATTGGTGTACTTGACCGTCAATACCCATTTGCTTTAATTTATAAAGTAATTTATGATGTGGGACTTTATCAAACGCTTTCTATAAATCAAGATGGACTATGTCCAATGAT